>NW_009704324.1:0-268 GCF_000703405.1 Apaloderma vittatum
GCACATTGCCAAGCCTCTCACTCCATCTCATAGTACCTGAAGAGGATCCGCTGACATCCTAGGGAGCAGGCAGCTGTCACATCCTGTCTCTCAGATGGTTCAGTAGGGAAGCCCTGCTCTGGCGCATGTCCTCTTTCTTTTCCAGGGAAAAAAGATATCTCACGGGCTGTGGGTTCTGACAGGTTGATGAAATTTCTACATAAAATGCAGCTGCATTGCCCTGCACACAGACACTTACAATGTCAAAGGCTGTGAAGATTTCTCATCT
>NW_009704324.1:882-1158 GCF_000703405.1 Apaloderma vittatum
TGCGATGGTACAACATCTCTTAGGGTCCAACTGGGGAAGGGAAGTCCTCAATCAAAAGACAGTTCTCAAGCTATGACCTCACCAGTGCAGGAGAGAGGGGCACAATCACTTCCCTACTCCTGCTTACCACACTATTCCTGATCCTGGCTAGGATACTGTTGGACTTCTTGGCCACCTGGGCATACTGCTGGCTTCTCTTCAGGTGGTTGTCTATCAACACCCTCAGGTCACTCTCGGCCTGGCAGATCTCCAGTCAAGCCTTCTCCAGCCTGTAGA
>NW_009704325.1:0-3885 GCF_000703405.1 Apaloderma vittatum
CATACCATACCATATTACTTCTCCTTCCTATCTTTCCCCTTCCTGCTGCTGACTGCACATTCCTGCAGTTTCCCCTTGTGTCACCACAGATAGACACACAGCCTTTATCAACTGGCTTGACTCATGAAAAGAGAAAATTATTCCAGTAGAAAACCCAAATATAAATGGAGTGGACAAGCTCTGACTGAGGCTAGAAGGAAAGTAACCACAGGCAGCAGTAAAGACAACCTATACATTACCTCTGGCTGCAAGCAAAAATGGGATGGTTCTCAGAAAAAACTTTCTGTGAGGACATCTTACATTGGTGCAAGGTGAAAGCAGGGTGATATGGAGAGTTTTCTCTGACAGTCATGTCTGCAGATTTAAATTACTCCACAAGATACCTGGCTGAGATCTGCGAACTTGGAACACATAAGTTAAGCTGTGGATGAAAACCAGAGGTGCCAGTGGGCCTCCTCCCCTCTTCTTTGATTTGAAAGAGCCAGGATTTTCCTGTCGGCTTTTACATTCAAAGTGCTTCAGAACTGTAGTTTATTATGTGTTTATGGCTTATAGTATTAGCAATAATCAGAATATGCCCATAGAGACCAACCCCAGCCAGGTGGTAGCACTGTTTAATCAAGTGTGCTGGTTTTGATGGGGATAGAGTTAATTTTTTCCACAGAAGCTTGTATGGGATTATGTTTTAGATTTGTGCTGAAAACTGTTGGTAACACAGTTACTGCTGAGCAGTGCTCACAGGAGTCGAGGCCTTTTTCTGCTTCTCACATTGCTCCACCAGCAATCAGGCTGTGGCACAGGAAGTTGAGAGGGGACACAGCTGGGACAGCTGACCACAGCTGACCGTCTATTCCATACCACGTAACACCATGCTCAGCAATTAAAATCTGAGGGAAGAGAAAAGAAGGGAGGGACATTGAGAGTTATGGCATTTGTCTTCCCAAATGACTGTTACGTGTGTCCTGGAGATGTCTACTCACGGGAAATGGTGTATTAATTCCTTGCTTTGCTTTGCTTTGCTTGTGTGTGTGGCTTTTGTTTTACTTATTAAAGTGTTTTCATCTCGACTCATGAATTTTCTTCTCACTTGTACTCTTCTGATTTTCTCCCCCATTCCACTGTGAGGGGAGTGAGTGAGCGACTGTGTGGGGCTTAGTTGCCACCTGGAGTTATATCGCACCACCATGGTAAGTACAAACCCTCACAGCTACACAGCTCTGACCACACAATTCCCACATCTCTTGCACAACTGGGGCAAGTCATACTCTTTTTTTTTAAACAAAACCTTTATAACATACATCTGCAAGATTGCACAAAGCCCATGACACTGACTTTTGAATATTAGTTACTGAACAGCAAATCTATGTTTATGTTCAAAGTAAGGCTGACCCAGACCTGCTTGTTAATCATCAGGCAGGTAAGAAACAAATGCAGCTGCTGGTCATTTTATCTGTGGGATGGGAATTTTACAAACACTGAAACAGTAACAGACACTGCTGAGTCATTCTCCAAAGACAACATTGATAAAAACAGCAAGTAGCATAGGATGAAAGCTCCATCCTTTCCAAGCAACTGAAAGACTAGCCTAGTCACCAACAGCGAAGTAGAACATCTTCCTCTGTATTGTCAGATTTTATTGTGGCTCATTCCCTGGATCATCCTGTTTAGAACAAAATAACTGCCAGACAAAAGAGATGCCTTCTTTCTGGTGTTTTTTCACCCTTTCATTGTAACATGTTGTTCAAAATCTCAGTTTCTCTTACTTGAATTACTTCCTGACAATAGGAGGCAACTCATTGGGGTGTATTTCACTGAACACAGATTTTTTTGTGTGTTTTCCTGGAAAATTAAGCATTTACAACATTACTAAAGATGAAGGAAAGAAAAATAACTTAATGATTTACTAGAAATTGTTCTCATTATAAAAAAAAAACAGCAAACCACAGTGATAGCTTGGCTTTGTGGTTTCTTTTCTCTTTCTCAACTTTACCATTCTGTGTTCTTCATACATATACAAAATTGAGCAGCACTTGAGCATCCAGGACGTGAAGCTGAAAAAAAATTAACGAAAGTAGTCTGATTTCCAGATGCTGATTACATACATTTCCCAAGGAGCCTAGTGACAGCTACATGTGATCATCAGGTCTGGAAACTTGTCCTACAGTCAGAGTTTTAAAAAAGGACTTTATATTCACACTATATTTATGTCCTTAGACTTAAACACACAAATCAGAGATGTTCATGCAGCCTTGAATGTCTTTGAATACAGTATTTGAGTCAGTAGCATCTAAACTTAAAGGTGCATCTGGCTGAAACCCTTCCCACTTCCTGCTCTTCCACTCCAATAAAACACTGTCCAAAGTGCTGGGTTAGGAACGTGAGCAACTTGGGTGAAAATGTTTGCTGTTTGAAGTGTCTTATGCTTTAAAAATCAGAATAATAACAAAAAAGGCACCTAAAGCCCTTTAAAGGATTTTAAAATTTAGTCAGTCATCTCATGTAGCAATTATGTACAAGAAAGAGAGAAAGCAAGGCAGCTGGGTTTGCTCACCCTTTGTTTTGGGCATTATGTAAATTCAGTGTGAATGGTATCAGCCCCATCCTGGATTAAATGAGAACTTTGTGTACTGGAGATTGGACTAATCTTTTCTTCCAATATTTGCATAGCCCAAGGACAGGTGAGTGTCCCTGCAACAACAGTGTTTCCCATGGAAAGGCAGACTGTTGAAGGTGTGAAAGTGATTTATTGAGCAGATATACATTTGTTCCTTGCTTTAATGGTTTTGGCCTTTTCTAGAGGATTCATTTGGATTCAACATCAAATATGGCTAAGGCAGCACCCATACCAAACAGTTATGATAATTCAGGCTTACCAGTTTAGCTGAGGAGATAACAGTCATTTTCTGTTGGGATGGAGTGGAGCGAGAGGAAGTGTTCATAGCTAAAGGCTGTGGGCACAGAGCTCTAGCTTCCAATCACAGAATCATAGAATTAATATGGATTCACAGAATGGTTTGAGTTGGAAGGGACCTTAAACATCATCTAGTTTCAACACCCCCACCATGGGCAGGAACACCTTCCACTACACTAGGGTGGTCAAAGCCCCATCCAACCTGGCCTTGAACACTTCCAGAGATGGGGCTTGCACAATTTCTCTGAGCAATCTGTTCCAGTGTCTCACCACTCTCAGAGTAAAGAACTTCTTCCTAATGTCTAATCTAAATCGACCCTGCCCTAATTTAAAACTGTTACTCATATCACTACACCCTCTAACAAAGGATCCCTCTCTAACTTTCCTGTAGGCCCCCTTCACATACTGGAAGGCCACTATAAGGTCTCCCCAGAGCCTTCTCTTCTGCAGGCTGAACAACACCAACTCTCTTAGCCTGCCTTCACAGGAGAGGTGCTCCAGCCCTTTGATAATTTTTGTGGTCCTCCTCTGGACCCACTCCAACATGCCCACATCATTCTTGAGTTGGGGACTCCAGAGCTGGACACAGTACTCCAGGTGGGGCCTCACAAGAGCAAAGTAGAGGGCAGAATCCCCTCTGACCCCTTACGAGAATAGTCTTTTGATACTCTTCATGAGTTGCTCAAAAAATAATCAGTCACAAAGGTAGCTCACTGTGTTGCTGAGTTGTTCTGAGAACAAGACCAACCAGCCAAAACATAGCTTTGGAACATTAGCAACAAAATGGGTGATGCCTTTGTTTGTAAAGGTGTGTGGAGAGCTGCCTGGCGGAAAAGGACCTGGGGGTGTTGGTGGACAGCCGGCTGAACATGAGCCAGCAGTGTGCCCAGGTGGCCAAGAAGGCCAACGGCATCCTGGCCTGTATCAGAAATGGTGTGACCAGCAGGAGGAGGGAGGTGATCGTGCCCCTGTAC
>NW_009704325.1:4304-14066 GCF_000703405.1 Apaloderma vittatum
GTCACCAACCCTGGAGGTGTTTAAAAAAAAAGTAGATCTAGCACTTGAGGCTGTGGTGTAGTGGTTAGGTGTGCTGGGATGAAGGTTGGACTAGATGATCTTCAGAGGTCCCTTCCAACCCCGAACATTCTGTGATTCTGTGATTCTGTGTGCAGCCCCAGGTACAGATTTTCATGGGGTTACAGTAGTGTTAGCCTTTCTCCATATGAATGTTTGCCAGCGCAGTGTGTGTTACTACATCACCCACGATGGTCATGCTGCATCACTCATAAGTACTGATGGCAATTTGTTAAAATTTCATTAGATAAACTAATGGATGTCCATCATGGCCTAACAAACACAAAGGTGAGGACACAGTTTCTCCCTAAACCTCAAACCACTGAAAGATGACAGTGTATCAGTGAAAATATTTCCATATGATTGTCCTATTGTATTTTTTTTCCTAAACTTTCATCTTTGGCTACTAAGACAAAATATTAGATCAACTCACATTTGGTCTGATATATCTCATATTTGTAGCTACACCTATCAGTTAATACACAACAGTCGAATTGTTGCTGACATCTCACAGCTCTTGTAATGGTGCAGTTTTCATTATGGTTTCTTTAGACAACAACATGCATTGTGCTCTTTTCAGCACCTTCTTGTTCTTCTGCCCTTTTCAGAGAAGTTGCACATATGGAAGATCTAGTCTACATTCTCTTTGTATCTCAGTAACTATTCTAGGCAAAAGAAAATAATGCTTTGTTTATCAGATTATTTTAATATCTAGCAGTTTTTATGGATTGTGCTTTGAAAGAGACAGAAGTTCAGGCTTCTCTTTAGGCATCTGTCTCTGTGATTTTACACTTGTACTGTGTTGGGGATATTTGTGGCTTAGAACACTCTGAACTGGTGCTTTTACCTAGTACTGGCAAAAAAAAATAACAGTCACCAAGCAGAAAATGGAAAACAGTTCCAAATCTGGGCTGAGTTTAAGAAAATGTTTTGGCTAGGAAACCAATGGAAAATGTTGTAACTTGTACTTTGCATTTCAGCACTAATTTGACAACTTACCAACGTGTCTTGGTTTAGGCTGAACCAGAGTGATTATTTCCCCACCTTTGGTGTGATTGTCAAATAAAAGTTCAGTGTTTATTTTCCCTGATTTAGGAGAGACAGATTCACTTCCTACCTCTGCCAGTACTTTTCAGTGTAACCTTGAACATTTCTATCCATATTCAAAACTCTTTATAAAATGAAGACAGTGTTTACAGTCTTTTTATATAATACTCTGAGATATATGGATGAAGAACATTGTAAGAGATTTAGATTACATGTTGTCATTGAAGGGAGAATAGGGTTTACGTGACTAGCAATTACAGGTTTCACTCTTACCTTTTTCTGAAGATATTTCCAGCTTTTCTGACGGAGAAGGTGTTAGAGCCTGTGAAGAGAATGTAATCGAAAATTTCTGAAACAAGAAACACTAGTTAAGTGGACATCAATAGCTACAGTCTTGCTCGGTGTGTCTCTGCTGGTATTGTTAATCACTTTTTCATTGATAATCCTTTACAAAAGTAAAAATAAATCACACAGAGACTGTAATTATATTTTTTGTTGGTGCTTTGATGCATATTGGTTTGATATAGAGAGAATAATGTGTTCTTTTCCCAGGAAATCCCATTTTCTCATTTAAGTTTCCACAGACTTGAAAGAATCATTGATTCTTAGAGTAGCTGAGGTTGAAAGGAAGCTCTAGAGGTCTCTGGTCTCATTGTTTGCTCAAAGCAGGTCAATTACACCAGGTTGCTCAGAGTTTTACCCAGTTGAATTTTGAAGAATTGAGAGTCCCAACAGGCCTCTCTGGGCCCCTATTCCACGGACTGACCTGGAAAAGTGAAAAGGTTTTCCTAATACCGTATTAGAGTTTCTTAATTTGCAGCTTGTGCTTGTTATGTCTCATCCTGTCATCCTGCACCTCAGAGCCGGGTCTGCCTCACTAGACTGTTACTTTCTTTCAAATGTACTTCACACCCTTTATTATAGCCCAGTGCACAAGTCAAGTGTCCTGGAAGGCAGCCATACATAAGCCATTCTCTCACTTCAGAAGTAGGTTATCAGAGAGCCGATAATGAACCTTTATGGAGCAGAGGCCTTTAGTCCAAACCAGATCTGACATATCCTTTCACCTTCATGTTAACATGCTTTTTTAACTCATTCTTTATAACCATTAAACTCCACTCCAAGGGCAGCTTATTCTCCTTAATGCTGCACCTGTAGTCAATTCACTCTACGCTGAGCTAAAGCTAACAGGACTGGGAGTATATGCATGTGAAAACCTTTATAGTAGCAGCTGTGGTTTGCCTTTCAGTATTTACCACCTCAATAAGCATGGAAATACCATACCAAGAGAAAAGTTACTTATAAGAAATACTCTTTGTTTTTCATTGCTCTCACTTTGCTGCAGCAAATACATCCCAGTGAGAAACTGGAGACTAAGTTTCCTTTCTCTTTTACTGCACAGGATGGTCAGTGACACGGACAGTGGGATTGAGTGCACCCTCAGCTAGTTTGCAGATGACACGGAGCTGTGTGGTGCAATCAGCATGCTGGAGGGAAGGGTTTTCATCCAGAGGGACCTGGACAGGTTGGAGACAGGGGCCAATGCAAACTTCATGAAGTTCAACAAAGCAAAATGCAAAATCCTGCACCTGGGTTGGGGTAATCCCAAGCACAAATACAGACTAGATGATGAGTGGATTGAGAGCAGCCCTGCAAAGAAGGACTTGGGGGTGTTGGTGGATGAAAAACTGAATATGAGCCACAAATGTGTGCTTGCAGCCCAGAAAGCATATCGCATCCTGGGCTGCATCAGAAGTGCGGCCAGCAGGTCAAGAGAGATGAATCTGCCCCTCAGCTCTGCTCTAGTAAGACCTCACCTGCAATACTGTGTTCACCTCTGGGGCCACCAACATAAAAAGCACAGAGACCTGTTGGACTGAGTCCAAAGGAGGGCCACAAAGATGATCAAGGGGCTTGAGCACCTCCATGATGAGGACAGGCTGAGATTGTTGGGGTTGTTCAGCCTGGAGAAGAGAAGGCTCTGGGGAGACCTTATAATGGCCTTCCAGTACTTAAATGGGGCCTACAGGAAAGCTGGGGAGGGGACTCTTTATCAGGGAGTGCAGTGATAGGATGAGGGTTTATGGTTTCAAACTATAAGAGAGTAGATTTAGTTATTAGGAAGAAAATTTGTTTCGTGAGGGTGGTGAGAACTGGAACAGGTTGCCCACACAAGTTGTGGAAGCCTCCTCCCTCCAATGTGTTCAAGGCCAGGTTGGATGAGGATTTGAACAACCTGGTGTAGTGTAAAATGTCCCTGGCCATGGCAGCGGTGTTGGAGTAGATGACTTTTAAAGGTCCCTTCCAATCTAATCCATTCTATGATTCTACAGTTGTGGTGAGACATTATATTGTCTTATCCAGAATAAAGTTCAAGTGCTCTGAGACTTTCACTTCCTCTTCAAGCAGATGCTACAGCACAAAGCATACATAGCTCAGTCTTCCACTGACTATGACAAAAGCATTTGAGGTTACTGCTTAAGTTCAGTACTAAGATAAGCTTGATGAAGTATCAAGTCAGTTGATTATGGGAAGAGTTCTTGGCTGTATATCCTGGCTAGCTGCATCCAGCTCCTGGCCTTCAGCTCAAGTGTTGTAGAGTAATGTCTACAGTTGGTGTCAAATGCACGCTGCAAAAAGCATTTGGTTTAGTAATACCCTGTGGCACTGGGCAGATACTGTTTTCTATGGTGGTCAGCATTTTTCCAGCCCGGCAGCATAAACTTTTTCTAGCCTGAAACTGAAATGGTGTGTTGCATGCTTTATGCCATAGCATGAGGTCATTCAGAGGTGTTTTGAGGGTACAAAACCTTCTGGGATATGACTAATAGATTATATGGAGCACACCCAATGCTGTCTTATGCAGGCTGACTTTTGACCAGGATGAGCTACCTGTAAAATTATATTTAAGTCTTACATAAGAGGGAATTAGTTTTCTATCTCAGAGTGGGGAGGGGGGCAACCAGACAATAAAAATCAAAACCCCAACAACAAAAAAGAAAAAAAAACACCAAATCAAACTAAAAGGAACCTGAGAAAAAAAAACACCAAACCCACAAACATATAAACAACCAACCCTAAGGATTATATAAACTAATATTTATTTAAAGGAGATGTCAGAGAACCAGAACAGGGAATAGACTAGGGGAGCTGAGTAATTCAGTGTAGATGTGTGCCATATCAGAGAACTATTCCAGATATTTCTATGAAAGAGGAAACAAGGGAAAAGTTACTGGATAAACAGACTTTTCAGGGGATGATTTATAGATAGAAAAATATTGCAATCACTCACATTAATCTAAGGTTGAAAACAAGGGTAACGCAGCCTCCTAGCAGCATGAGACACATACGAGTCTTCATGGTGCCAGAACCAGAAGCAGCACATCACACAGCATGGAGGACCAAGGAGGCCGGGTTTTCCAGGGTTGTTCACCGCCAGGCGATAACACTGATCACTAGTGCCCAATTATGCCATTACAGGTGGAGTTAAGATGTGCTAGCCTATGGACTGCCAGGTGAGACACAGTGAGACACATCTTGGTGCATTTCACCCCTTGCGTGTGGGCCTGGATACCCAGCGGTCCCCACCTGTGCAAAAATACTAGTATCTGTGGTGCAAGAACTGCCCCTAGAATCTGCAATCTCTTCAAGGACTTGGGTCACTCACCCCTTCCATAAAGCCTTTGTGGGGAAAGAGACTCAAGTGTTCTCCTACTTATCAGGTAATCAAAATATAATTAACTTTTAAAGAGGCATATATAGAAATTATTAAACTTAGAGGTTTTACCAAAAATCACCCTCTCAAGACAGAGTTATGCCTGTGAAAAGTTCAAGACAGGCTGAAAATTTGGATTTAATTATAAGAGAGTAAGACAACCCAAGTATGTGTTGTGTGAAGAAGTTAACATTTTATTTTTTAACTTAGTAAGCACCATTACCTCAAGGATCACTTGCAGAAATATTTAGCTTTGACATGTAGACACAAACTGAATATTGAGCTGATCACACTGATGTCAGTAAAATGAACAAATCAGGTGATTAAAGATAATTGCATGTTTCTGTCATTATGTGATTGTCTTTTAACAGAGTACATGAAATAATGTAATGGAAAACTCTGTGGTGAAAAAACAATTATTGAACCCAAAAATTCCTCTCAGAACATATCAGCTTCGGTACTGCATTTAGGTATTTAAAATCTCCAGTTATTTCTGGATAAATTCTTCATTCTCTCCAGCTAATACTACTTCTATAAAATTGTGAGCTCACTATTTGCTATAGGTGTATTCATTATCAGGTTTTAATTCAAAGGTATTAAAGCAGTAATTCTAGAACTGAAAAAGTGGAATAGTTGATAAGCAGAATTAAATGCAAAGAATGTGGCAGTGTTTGTATTGATCTATGTCAAACAGAAGACAGCTGTTAGACTTGGGCATACATTCGGACTGTATATTTGCTTTTTAGAGAGAGACCAAAATCCCCTTAGATGGTAGGTTAAAGAATGAAAGCCATGTGAATATTAATGACTAATAGCCAAAAAGCTAAGCTTAAAAGCAAGTTCTTAACCACGTTTTTTCTCTATTTATAACATGCTTTCTTCATATGTATCCATTTTTTAAGTCAAAAGAACTGCCTGCAATTCAGAACTTCACATAATATTAACGTAGGAATATTAATACTAAACAATCTATATGGGAGATGCTGAATTCGGTGATGGTTATGAAGTTTTTTAATTTGCTCTGTTTCCTAAAGAAGCTGTAAAAATCACATCAGCGTAGACTATTGCTTCAGACATTCTGCGGAGCAGTATGCCAAAGTGCCCGTACATTGAGTGCTTAAGTATTTAAAGTTTGGGGTTGAGTATGTGCCAGTCCCTCTTCATCTCTGAGTGCAAAATCTTGCAACAAAATTGATGTAGACCATTCCAGATATTTATGGAGTTAGTATGGATTTCTGTTGATTTTATATAAAATTATTCAATCATTCATTAGTCATTACTTTGAGTGTATCTACATCTGGGCAACTAACAGGGAATTTCCTCCAAGTCTCTGATTTTCAGAGACTGGAGCGTATGTCACATCTCTGCAGAATTCTGCATGGTTTTAGAGGTCTGGGTGTTAGTTTAATGCATGTCTGACACACGTCTTCTGCAGATGACCTGGGCCCACGTGCTTACTGCTGCCAAAAGCAGCAACTTCAAAGAAAGAACTCTCTAAACCAAGTGATAGTTTAGAAAGCTGACACTGGTTTATTAGCAAAGTTGGCCAAATTTGGATGCTAGATGAAACTAGCATACCACATCACAAAACTGCAACATACTTATTTTGTAACTTCTAGTATAAAGACACCTAACTTGCCACTAATTCTACAATTACTGGTTAGCGTAACAGTTACATTCATCATCGGATCAGTGTATTAAAAATAGCTTTGTCTCTCCTGTAAATTAGCACACATGCTCCTTGTGGGTGTGGGGGGCGAGTTTTTGATGATCTGAATTAAGGTGGTGGTCATCATCTCCCACTGCCACATTTAATTTTGGCTCACTCTCAGCCTTTCATTAACAATTTTTGATGTTTCCATACCCTCTAATCTCCCTAAAGAGGGTTTTGACTAGAAAAGCCCCTCTTAGGTCTGGTTCCACACACCCCCAAGGACGAACAGCTCGTTAAAACCTCCTAAACAACAGTCTACTTGCTATCTCCAGGTGCACACTACCTTATTATCTTTTCTACTAACCAGCTGGAAGATTTCTTCATCGCATTTTCCCATCCTTGAAGCAGTATTCTTTGAAAGACTGATTTACCTGCCTTAAGGCAGTAAAAATTATTCTGCCACCCTTACAGCAACATTTCCCCCTTTTGGGATTTATTATTCAGTTAAGTCCCACTTCCAGGGACTTAGGTCCCACTTCCAGGAAGTTAGCCAATTCCATATTTCCGAAAATCCTGAGGAAGTATCATCTTTCTGGATTTGATATAGCACATGGGTATGTTTCCAAATTTCCTTTAGGTCTGTAGTTATCCTGCCAGACTGATCCACATATACACAGCAACTTGAATTTACCACTGTGCAGACCTGAGATGCTAATAGCATGTCCAGAGCCATTCTATTTTGTATGCCAATTTTACCTATCTGAGATATTTCCTCCTGTAAGGTAGTAACTGAATCAATGGTTTTGTTTTCAATATTCTCCAATTCAGCTGAGATATTTACAATTGCCTTTTCTAATTCGCTAACTCCCAGCCATGGTAAAACTGATGGTGCAAAGGAGCGGAAGTTAGAGGGCCTTTTGGCTAAGGGGTTATAGCTTCTTTTAAATCCTCTCATGTAAAACCTAATTCCAGAACCTTCATGTAATTTATCAGTGATAGTTATTCTAGGAACTAAAGCACCTAAAGTATAAGTTCCTTCCCAATTTAGGGGTAGAGACTTTCTTGTCTTATTCCTACGTATCAAATACCATCTCTTTCTGTTCGGTACATTCCAATATCCCGGCACCACTTTTCCTTTCTGAATTTTGTGTTGCCCAATTACAATAATTTGATCTATTGATACGCCTCCTTATTTGCTGTACCATTTGCAAGTGTATGTTTTGTTCTCATAGGTTCCGATGATGTATCAATGTGTGGATGTGAATCAAATTTCTCCCCATCATTTCCACTTAATTCTCCTGCCCTTACTGTCCCAAAGTTCAGTATCAGTACAATCACCCAACATACGATTCTCGAGTCAGTTTCAAACGCAATGGTCCTTCTTGTTTGACAGTCCATCCAGACCATGTAGCTGGTTTAATCCTGGTGTGATGGATACACAGAGTAACTCCTTCAAGCCTGATGGCTGTGTAGGTGATGAGTAGAATCTGAAAAGGGTCCTTTCCACCTCTCCTTCAGTGGTTTGTCTGACCACATCTTGAGATACGCTCAGTCTCCCAGCTGGTACTGGTGCACAGGTACATCCAGGGAGAGTGGTGCGGTCATGGTGATATACTTGTGAAGAGAGGGGAGAACTTTTCCTAGAGAGATAACATATTCTTTCAGCTAATGCCTTCCTACAGTCTCAGAATTAACCCCTACTTCTGTCACCCGATAAGATTTGCCATACATGATTTCAAATGGACTCACCTAGGCTGAATATGTACCCATAGCAAGGCTAAAAGTAAACCATCTGGCCACTTGATTTGAGCTTCCCGACAGATATTACTCATTTGTCTTTTCAAGTTTCAATTCATTCTGTCTACTTTCCCACTCGATTGTGGCATCCATGGGATATGGACATCCTATTTTACTCCTAAAGCTTTAACTAAATTCTGAACAGCTTCTGCTATGAAATGTGTGCCCCTATCTTAAGATAGTTCTATAGGTACCTAAAACCTTGGGATTACTTCTTGAAGTGATACTTTTAATATCTCTCTTTCTTTATTGGTGCTACAAGGAAAAGCCTCTGGCTAGCCTGAAAAAGTACCCATCATTACCAAAAGGCACCGATACCCATTTTGTTGCAGTAGTTCAGAAAAGTCTATTTGCCAAGAGTCTCCAGGACTGTTTCCTCTTTTTGAGACTCCTAGAGAAGATCTTTGTGGTATGTGCTTCTAAACAACAGTCTACTTGCTATCTCCAGGTGCACATTATCTTATTAACTTTTCTACCAACTCACTGCAAAACTTCTTTTTCACCTCATCCCATCCTTGAAGCAGTATTCTTTGGAAGATTGATTTACCACTCTTAAGGCAGTAAAAATTATTCTGCCACTCTTATGACAACATTTGGACTCACTACAGTCATCCTGTTTGCTTTAGGGATGTGGCTGAAATAACTCTTCCAGGAAGGTCTTCAAACTCCTCCTTCCACGCAGACTATAGCCTCTTTGAAACATAATCAGTGCTAGCAGATTGCCTTGCTATGCTAAAAACTTGCTTTTGCTTTCCACAGGTGACTGGGAATGCTTCTCCTAAATCATCCTGAGTGGATGGTCTCATCAGTGAGCCTCACCTCAGAGCTGAGGCAGGTTTTGTAGCCTTGTAGCCTTGTAATACAGCAGTGCCATTGCTAGTAACATGTCACAGGTTGTGTACAGACTTTGCAAAGTCTCAGGACTGAAGTTTGTCAGGCTTGATTTGTGGGAAATTTTCCTGACCTGACTGGAGTTTTGGTTTTACTTCATTTAGCTGCAACAGCAATTTTTCTAATGACTATGTGGCTATGTCTGATTTTTTCAGTTTTGCTTATCATGTATGATATAGCAATGGCTTCAGTATCAGTAGCACCAACAGTTGTTCTGTGCAAACCAAGATATAACTTAGTGATGTAGTGCAGAGGAGTAACAGGTCCTTCTGTGATAACAGAGGCCTTAAGAAGGAGGTAAACATCATGTCATGCTGAGGGGTATAGGCACAGAATGGTGAGATCTGAGACACGGGCTGGTTCTAAAGGTTCCACCAATTACCAGTTAAAGAAACATAGCCCAGGAAGTGGGCAAAGTGAAAGAAGTACAAGTATTCCACATGCATAAAACAAATAATGTGTATTAAATACAGAGTTGCAGACGAGTGAAGAAAGAGAAAGGTGTGAAATTGTAACAGAAAATATGTATATAAAAAAATAGGGAAGGAGAGTAGGAAGGAGAAATCAACGTTACAGAATCACAGAATCACAGAATTGTTGA
>NW_009704326.1:0-859 GCF_000703405.1 Apaloderma vittatum
CCCAGTGCAAAGCAAGTCCTCCCTTTCTGGGGCAGTACTTAGAGGCTCCATTGTGCTGTGTGGGCCTGTACCACTTACCATGACGGCTGTGACATGCAGTTCTTTAGGTTCAGGGATTTCCTTCACAGTAAATCTTCTTGACCCTGGGAAATATTAGATTGTTTCAAGTAATTGATAACAGAAGTTTTCAGGGAATTTACTCTGCTCCCATTCAAGTGAATGGAAAAAAACCTCCGACTGACTTGAATGGAGCAGTTTCAGTCCCTTTTATGATTTTAGTTTGAGATTTGTTGTTTTCATCACCATTTTATAAGTCTTACGTTCTTTTGACTTTCAGATAATAAAATTCTCCTCATCATGGCCAACTCTTACAACCAAAAATAATCTCATTTGATTTTTAACATTTTTTTTCCCCAAACCTTTCTGTTTTTCTAAGATATGTTTCATTTTTGATGACACTGCCACAGAGGATTAGTTTTTGAAAGTTCTTTGTCTGAAATCCAGGAAAACCTATTTTGCATCAAGTTAGTGCTGGGATTTAGGGCATGACAAAAACTTTAGCCTTGCCCTTAGACAAGGGAACCAGATCAATTTATTATCCTTACAGAAGATTGCTGAAATTTAAAAAGGAAATAAACCCAGTAAATTATTTTTTATAAAATGTTACTAATGGAGTTCCTAATGTAATGAATTAAGACTTTGATATATATAAAAATAAAGCCCTTAGCTCTTAAAAAGCTTGATTTTTCCCTGCTTGTATTTATTGGTGATTTTTTTACAGCATATCTGTGAGAAATTATAAAGCTGTCACCTTTCAAGTAGATAATTGGAGTATCTGTCACAAATGTTACAGTAGGGA
>NW_009704327.1:0-5695 GCF_000703405.1 Apaloderma vittatum
CCAGCCTCAACAATTCTGTGGTTCTGTGATGAAGAGGGCAGTGGGAGGCTGTATTAGCCGGGGGAGCCCACAGCTGTACGTGCTTTTCCTCTCACGTATGGGGAGCACTCCCCCCCATCGCTCTGCCTGCCTGTGTTCCCGGGGGACTGCGATGGACTTTCCAGTGGAGATGTTCCAGAGGAGCTAGAGGAGGCATCAGTGTCCCTGGACTCCTGAATAAGGGTAGAACATAAAGTTTTGTAAAACCAGTTGGACCCTAATGGAGATTCAGAATTTGCATCCTCTTCAACGGGTTTCTTTCAAGAAACATACTTGTTGTCGTCATGTGCTGCGTGTGACTGTAGGTGTGTGATCAGCTCCTTTACCTTTACCGGGGACTCTTCCCAAAGGGAGGAGCTCTCACAGATCAGAGAGAGAACTTTCCCGGCAGCCAACGTGGAGGCCAGTAAGGACTAAGCACGGCTGCAGGGCTCTCCACAAAGAGCAAAGCTTGCTTCTTGACCCTGACACAAGGAGCAGGATGTACACAGAGGAAACAAAACCACTTCTCCCCTTCAAAAAACGACAGAACCCCCTGCAACAGACATGAAAGCACCTGCACGATAGAATACGCTCCACTGCACATACTTCTCAGAAAGAAGATGAGGGAATGTTTAGCATGTGGTGGACATTAATAATTTCATTCAGTGCAGTGCTGGAGGCACTCAGATACATCAGCAACCAAGCAAAGCTAGGAACTTAAGTGGAATTACATTACGTGTAACATCTAAAATATGTCATAGAGTTTGGCATTCAGCAAATGTTTGCAATCAGTAATCCAGCATAGATGATAAAGAACTGAAAGCTGTGGCTTCTCCTAAACCGCAGACACGTACAGAAAATGTCAGTAAGATCTTGTGCGTGGCTTGTACTCTGTTATTGTAAGTCATTAAAGGACACTTAGCCCAGAATTGGGAAGGAGCACCTTAGACCCCACTGTCTATCCAGTAGCTGGTTTCCCACTATTTTCTTTGATTCCAAATCACAATTCCTCCTGCTGTGGTGCAGAAGAGGGCACATGGGGAAGGAGGGTGTCTGGAAATGGCACTCGGGCTGGTCGCGGTGCCCAGAGAAACACGCTAACCAGAACTCCACAGTCCTCAGGCACAAACTTTTCTTGCTGTTTCTTCCTTTTCTCCACCAGAACTTCCTCCTTTCCTTCTCTTGCATGCCTTCCCACTTCCCTCCTTCATTGCTTTTCCCTTTGGGTACCGGTGGCCTGGAGCAGCGTGGTTCTGAAATACCTCAGGGCTTTAGGAGCTTGTACCTGACCTGCTTCTAAATTTAGAGGAGGCAACCACTTTGACTTTTGTTCATCATGGCGAGTTGTCTGTCCATCTTGTGACATTGGTTTATTGAGTTCTGTGAGCTTTGCTAGCAGAGCTTCTTCTGCACAGCGAGCAGTTTGCTTTCCTCTCCCCTTGGGATTCAGCTTATTTAAGCCTCGGTGGCAAAACCCCAGCCGTCGCTTTCTCAAAAGCCTTCCCAGACACCGTGTGGCTCCTCTTCTCCATGCATTCCTAAGCAACAGCCACCACTGCTGCCCGCTCTGCCACGGAGATCATCCTGCCGTCCCACTGCTTCTTCTTTTCTAAGCTCTGCTGCTTTCAGAGATCAGTGTGGTTGTTCCCATGGGGCCAATGCAGAAAGGCAGAGTCACACACTTAAATCAGGAAGAATCACTCTCCCTGCCTAGCTCCATCCTTCCCATCTAACCGAGGGCACAAACCTTCTTTCTGTAAGTCATGAATTGGGACTTGTCACTTGTGGCTGAAGTAGAGAATTGCCGAGGCACCAATCTCCACCAACAACCAACAGAGGACAGCAGAGCAAATTCTGGATCAGATCAGTGGTTTGTTTACCCCAGAATCGTATTTTCTTATGTGCTGAAAAGCTGAACGCTTCAAAGGCAGACAAAAATCATAACTGATGTAACATTTCAAGGTAGGGTATAGACCCCAACGCTTTTGGAGTGTGACGCTAGCTATCTCCTGGCAAGAAAGAGGTGTTGCGTAAAGCATCAGTATAGAAAATCGGATGTTGCAGGTGTCCACCGTGCCAGTGTGCACATTCTTATCTATCCTTGCTTTGTGCAAACTCATCTGCAACATCTGGCCTAAGCAGAATCACAGAATCACAGAATCAGAGAATCAGAGAATCATAGAATCATAGAATCAGAGAATCACAGAATCATAGAATCGTAGAATCACAGAATCACAGAATCATAGAATCATAGTGCAGACGTGTTGGGCTGGAATGGACCTTTAGAGGTCACCTAGTCCAACCCCCTGCAGGGAGCAGGGACATCTTCAACTAGCTCAGGGTGCTCAGAGCCACATCAAGCCTCACCTTGTGTGTCTCCAGGGATGGGACTTCCAGCACCTCTCTGGGCAACTTAGTCCAGTGTCTCACCACCCTCGGAGTAAAGAACTTCTTCCTAATGTCTAATCTAAATCTACTCTGCTCTAGCTTAAACCATTGCCCCTCATCCTGTTGCTACACACCCCTGTAAGCCGTCACTCCCCAGGTTCCCTGTAGCCACTCCAGGCTGAAGTAGTAACCCCTCACTCCCTTCAGAGGATGTTTCTCGCCGTTTTCACATCTGGGGTATCCTGCATCTGGAAGTCCACCATTTCCAGCATGACCCATGATGTACACAGCAGCCTGCACTACGCTCGTCAAAGGCTCTTCCTCACCTCTTGGCCCTGCGTTGGTGACGAGGTCTGAGTTTTTATTTTAAGACTGAACGAGGAAAGCGTTATTCTTTCAAGAATCTCAAAGCATGCTCTGAACATCAGCAATTCTAAACACCACTCTGGATTCCTTACGACAATACGACTCGATGGCAACGTAGTCTCTCGCAGCTTGATTCAGAGGAGCGTGCAAGGTCGAATTCTTCCCAAGTACAAGCATGTGCAGGGATATTTGCTGTGCCCACAGGGCAAATTACTGAATTTGGCCCAGAGACGTAAACCTGCTTCCCATGTATGGCATCAGAAATATAATCACACAGCTGTACTCCTGGAACTCCTAAACAACTCGAGCTCGGCCAGTAGGATCCCATTTCTAATTGAATTGTGAAGCCAAAGAGCTGTTGGCTGACACAGGAGGTGGTGATAGCACTAGATCCTTGTGGAAAACGTAGTGACTTTTCTCAGCATGATTTTATTTTCAACTACAGAATTGACCTAATCTGGTAAACCTTCGCAGGAAAGTAATCTCTTCACTGACAAAACCAAAGGTTTGAGTAACGTAATTTAATTTTTTATGGCTAGCAATAAACTTCTCCATTTAACAGAGGGCTTCGCTTTGCCTTGTGAAAACCAGCCATGCTAGCCCCTGGCTTTTCACAAGGAGCTCAACTCAGCATGATCCAAGGCTTGAGCCTCCTTTATGGAAGGAAAATAAAATAAACATTTCTCTTTAAGAGGGAAAAGCGTAGTATTTTTTTTGCGACTGCTCGAAGCCACACCACATCATCCTGCAAAGCATGATGGAAAGGGACATGTGACTCACTCCCTTTTTTAGGGCCCTCATACACAAAATATTCAGCTTACATTGTAATGCCCTCTGCAAAGAGGTGTTTCTCGTCGGGAAGACAGGGGAAAGGTTGATAATGTAACTTCTGCTTACACATCATGACTCTTGGGAATGCCAGCTCAGTTTTGCTATGGACCCTGCTTATAGTTGTCCTCGTCCATGGAGAGTAGAGGAGACCATGAACCCTCACAGCTGGAATAACTGCTTCTCTCAGGGCTGGGAGGTTTTGAGAGGTTTGCACCGAACTCTGCTAACATCCAAGATGTGTCTGGGGCTTCTCTTCAGGTTTGGGGGAGATGGCATGAGCCATGAGAATCATAGAACATAGAACATACAACATAGAGCAGTTTCAGCTGGAAGAGACCTTCAAGATCATCGAGTCCAACCTTTGTTCCAGCCCTACCAACACCACTAAACCACGTCCTTCAATGCAATATCTACCCGTCTCTTAAACACCTCAAGGGATGGTGACTCAACCCCCTCTCTGAGCTGACAAGTTGCTGGGTTTGCAGGGCAGCCTAAGGCACACGCAGATTTACACTCAAGCCTTAAAAATTTAGCCTTCATAAATTTTGAATTTGAAGCCATGTGTTGGCTCTGTCCCTTCATATCATTATCGGAAAGAGAGATGAATCACAGACTCATTTTCCCTAGCCTAGAATTTTGCCAAAAAAAGTCTCTCGGGGAACAGGGGACAACCTCAATCCCAGCACTTGCTGGCCACAGAGTCTGAATTTGTAACAGGCAAGTGGGAAGCCAAGATGAAAAGGCAGATTGGCATAGTTTGACCCCTTTTTGCTTTCAGGTGAGGAGAGTATGCTAACAAAAGCAATTAGCCTGTGCTTTGGCCTCCATTTCACGTCGATGCTCTCTGCCTTCTCTTTAGGTATGTGTATCTCATCATCCCTCCTCCCTGTTCTGCTGCTGGTGGCGGTTGAGTCCTCTTTGGTTAATGAAGCCTTTCCATATTTCAAGTTTTGTCTCCCAAACTAAATTCCACTCAGAAGAACTAGAGCAAGTTTAGTTCTGTGGTGGCCTCATCTACTCTAATGACTGTCTCGCTGCCTGGGGTAAGGAGGTAGGGTACTGGCTGATTTGCACTTGTCTCTGCAGAGCCATTAAATCTCTTAACGCTCTTAAACTAAGACCTAATTCAATTTGTACATAGTGTCTAAGGGAAAGGCATTTGGGGCGCTTCCAAACATTAAGGCTGTAAATTTTACCACTGAGCAGAGTAACATGGTATCTGTTGGGGGTGCTAATGGGTCATGTCCAGAAACACCCTGCTACCAGAGGGGCTCCAGACTCTAATCTGGGCCAGTCATGGATGTCCCACCGGAACTTCTGACTCAGGTTTGCCTGACGAGGTTTAGGACGGCACTAACTCTGAATGTGTGACTGCAGGATGGGACTGCCCATGGCCCAAAATGCACCCAAAGGAGCATATGCCTGCTCCTTGTTCAGGGGCCGACATCTTGGCTTCAGTTGCTAGTAAAGGGGATGTTAGGCTCTGAGCTGGAGCACCCAGCGACTTCTCCCAACCATGCTGCAAGGCGTACTCCTGCCGCAGCAGGGCTCGCAGGAACTGAAGGACGCTGGTATCTGAAGCTGCCCCAGGAAGAATTTGTGAAGTTTGCCCACCTGAGTCCATAAACCTGCCTCTGTAAAATTGCTACAGTGGTTTTAATCATTCCGTTTCCATGAATACCTACAAATTAGGGTGGGGAGCCTTATTCATGTAGACACAGCTCATGCCCCCATGTTCTGATGCGAAAAGGGAGATGCTCTTTACCTCAGAAGGACGTCGTTATTACTGTGAGATAGTCTGAAGATGAAAGTTGCAGTATAAATGAGAGGGTAGGGACCTTGGCATTTGTATATGTGCACATACATATGCGTATGTAAATGTGCAGGGTTACATTTGCATCTTGTTTTGCCACAGACTGATCTAGAAGCTCTCTGCAGGCTGGGAGCACTCTAACCCTCCTTCCTCCTACACACGCATATTTACAAATGCCTGACATCTGCTTTATTTGGATCCTTGGTGTTATACCTGGGTTTATAAATCATAGAATTATAGGATGATTCAGGTTGGAAGGGACCTTGAAGATCACCT
>NW_009704328.1:0-21429 GCF_000703405.1 Apaloderma vittatum
GACACAAATCACAAGTAAAATCTCTATTATTGTATATATTAATTTTGTGTTTGTTTTGAGAAGGAAGGAATTGTTCAACACTTTTATTTAATCTGTATCCAGTACATGCTTTCTCAGAGTGGCAGAAAAAGAGAAAGGAGAAAGGAGAAGGAAAGGGAAAAAGGGGAAAAGGGAGAGGGAGAGGGAGAGGGGAAGGGGAAGGGGAAGGGGAAGAGGATGAAGGAAGATTTTCTTAGTAGTTGAGAACAGCATAGGGAGGTTTCAGCTAGCTGGGATGGGGAGCAAGGATGAGTATTTACACATACCTGTCATGATATTGCTCTTAAGAGCAGACAGAAATAGGGAGACAGACCACAGGTTGCTGAGAGTGAATGTCTCTTCCTTCCTTGGAGAGCCTTCCTGTAGACTGAGCCCTACCAGAAACAGAACGTGGCTTGGCTGACCAGAAAGTTTGTACGTTTCGGTAAAGTGTAAAATTACTTACATCTGGTGGAGCTAAAAGGTGAGCTTGAGATTTCCTAGACAGCTCCTAAGCCGGTAATAACAATTGTAAGTCTTTCCTCTTTTTATTGGATTGTTAGAATCATAGAATCATAGAATGGCCTAAGCTGGAAGGGACCTCAGAGATCATTTTAATCCAGCCTCCCTGCTGCCAGGGATGCCACCTCTTGACTAGATCAGGCAACACATGGGGACCGAACGGGAATCGAACCCTCATCCTTTAGTGTTGTTAGCGCTATGCTCAACTGACTGAGCTAACCGGCCCCCTAAAAAGAAGACAAGAGGGGGATCTGCTCGCAGGAAAGGTCTCCCATCCTGGCACTGACCGGGGCAGTTCCTGCTTAGCTTTAACTGACGGCAGGCTCTCATGGGGACCACATCCACAAGCTCCCCCAACATCCACAAGCTCCCCCAAAAAGAAAGCTGGATGAAAACGTGCAAGTAATTATGTCCTTCAGACCTCTCGAAACCACTGACCGACCACTCTCTGGCTGCCGGAGATCGTCAGGAGGGATCTGCCTCCTGAAGCAGAACGTGCTGTAAGGTCTTGTGGGATGGCAGAGGCTTTGCACACACAGAACGCCTTTGAAGACCCAACTAAACCTTCCAATTCAATGATCTTGTTACACATACATGTGTTTGTTTTCTAGAGGGATGGAGATATATAGCGCACATATAAGCAAATTCTTAGTAATTAGCGCTGCTTCTGAGAATGACAGACACTCTGAATTTTTTCTTTTGTTTTTGGATTTCAGGATGAGACACACTATAATGCATGCTTCTGTGTTGTTGCTATAAAAATATCCTTGCAAAGGTGGGGGGGAGGGAAATTTGTCTTCATTTGGGGGTGGGGGGCTGTAGCCCAAATATGGCCCAAGCCTGTTTGATAGTTCTCTCGTAAATGAAATGATGACAATCCTCTTGTGACTAGGAAACATTCCAGAGCCGGGGTATAGGGTTACACAATGGTACAGTGTCTTGCCCCTGATTTATAATTTGAGAAGCAGATTGCGTTCAGACAGAATGTGAGTTGAACAATGAGGTTCCTAGTCCTGATCTCATTAACAGAGATTTATACCAAGAGGCTATTGTATCTCATTCTTTTGGTCTGCCATGCCAGCAAACATTCATAAAGTTATTTAAAAAAGAAAGCTTCTGTCACACACTTAGGTCAGAAAGTTCTCAGGAAAATAGCTAGTCAAATACAGAGTGGTCTCAATCCGCGCTTACTATGGGTTATGTTTCTGGCCTTAATAAGTCTCAGAATGATCACTGGATCAAACATCACACTCAAGCTTATTACATGCAAAGATTTGTGGAGACATGGCTTAAAATGCCTTTTCACATATTTATGTTTTTTCACGGTTCAGTCACTCGAAGGTAGCTTGTTATTTGCAAATCATACATAATCACCAAAAGAATGTTTTTCCAGTGCAGAAGAACCATTAGTAGGTGGAATAACAATAATATCCCAAGAGCTGCTTTCCGTCCTGCCACCCCAGAGCCTCTGTGCCAAATAAAAGGTCTTAAAGACATGGCCTGGAACTCACTTTTTGCTAACAGTTGAGTAGTCATTGTGCATGCAGAAGAGGATGCACAGCACGTTAATTAATGTTTCAATAATGCTGCCAGGCAATTTGGCCTGATCACCAGTAAAAAGAAAATGGAAGTCCTTTTCCAGTCTCACCGCACTAGAAAAATAGACTGGCCCAGCCACATGTGTCGACAACGCAGCTCTGAAACCCGCAGACCAATTCTGCCACCTCAGCAGGAGGCTGTCTCAGAGTGTCACGACAAGAGATGAAGTCACACAGAGCACAGCAAAATCCAGCACGGCTCTTAGGAGATTAAAGGACAGTGTATCTGGAATACAGGAGGCATCTGGCTTCAAAGTAACTAAGTGCCACCCAGCTGTCATCACCACTTTTTCATACCCCTGCGAAATGCTTTATCATTATCAAGGCATGTGACTTCCCAGTTTCACCTGCACTGACTTTTTTTTTGCTCTTGCTGGTATAAATAAGCACATAGCTCAATTAGCCTATAATTCACAGTCCTGTTAAATATTCAGTGCTGTAGTAAAACTCCCATAAGCTGTGTTCTCCCAGACAGCTGATGCACATGTCAGATGAGGCCACTCAACCCCAATTTCAGTGGCCAGTTTACATATATTAAATAGCAGAGTGTAGGTGAGGAGACAGGACAGCAGAAACACATCAGGAAAAACTTCAAATGGAAATCAGCTCCACTTTACAGGAAACTGCTGTTAAATAGCATCTGCTGTTGCAAAGAACATAGCTCAGCCCAACTGGACGTAGAAAGAAAGACAGTAGCACCAAGCAGTGCAGGGGCATGGAGGAAAGTGGGTGTTTTGAACATCCACAGCGACGTCTTTGCTACGTTCCTTTTGCACTGTGCAAATCGGACAAGTTTCTCCACAGTAAAGACACAACAGCTGAGTCTTTGAACATAGAATTAGCAGCAGAGATCATCCTTACATCCTATTGCAGACTGTAGCTAGACCTTCCTTCTGGTCTCCTCTGCCTGAACTCCCAGTAGAGATTAAAAGGAGTAACACAACAACATCCTCTCGATCAGCTCCTGCCCTCACTGTTAGAGCAGAGTTGCGCAGTATTTTTAATCTCCATTTCTTTTGCACAGATTTTGAAATAGATTCAGGTTGTCTCAGCTTCGTATAATATACCTTTGCTCTCTGGTGAGCCTGGGAAAATAGGAACATCTTGCTCACTTTTTCTGTGCCTTTTCCAGAAGTTCAGACTGTACTGCAAGGTAGCTTTTCTGTCTTATTAATGACTTGTCACTGAATGCCAGACAGCCCAAATATGGAATAATTAGGCTAGTAATGGATGACATTTTCTAAGCAATATGTGAATGATAAGCTTTAACTAACTTTGGCAGTCTTCTGCTTAATCTGTACCTTTTTCCCTTTGGCTGAAGGTTTGGCATTAAGTGAAAGAAAAACGTGCACTTTTCCTCCTTTTTTTTCTCCCAAATGTATTAACTATTCTTTATCTCCCACAATAGCCACACTTCCCGTAAATCTTATCTTTCATCAAGGAAGTTTTCCTTTACAGGTTTCCTATCAAAATGCAATTAATTTCTAGCATTTTACACTTCCTTTAGTATGAAGAGCTAGAAGAGACAATCCAGAGAGTTTGTTCTGTTCAAGCTCTGTCAAAGTGTAACGAACTGGCGAGGCAGTGCTTAAACCAATGGATCCTGTGTTAACTCTTTGTAACAAAAAAAAAACCACAACAAAAAACAAACCCCATTTTCAGTTGTCATCTGTGTTTACCTTCTTGGAAAGCTCTCAGTGCCATTCACACCTTCCTACTGAAGAACTTCCAGCAGGATCACCCAGCCTCCCCTCTGAAAACTGCGCTTCTTGTGTTTCTGAGGACCCAGTCCCAGAGCAGGAAAGGCAGGGCTGAGTTCATGGGCAGAAACACCACGCAAAAGCTTCTGGCCTCAGGTTTGGAATCAGGCTCTGCAATGTGTTTTCCTACATTGTATTTCATACCTGTGCACTCCATCAAAATGATTAAAGCCACGTTATTAGATGCACATACTTAGATTTCGAAAAGGTAAACGTGACAGAAAGGCTCCTATTGGTAAGAGCGTATTGTTACGGCAAACAAACTGTCTGAGGGACTGCTCTGACCATTGGATCCCTACGCAAAAGGCAACCAGGGCCACCTCCTCCATCCCAACCTTGCTCTGATGTGTGCTTTACGTTACCTGCATCTGTTAGGTGTACTTTACCTCATTTTTCCGAGCACATATATGCCAGGACACGTAGATTTGGGTTCTCAAATGCCTTAGACCTAGGACTGACGCCCAGCCAGTCTGCTGACCCAAGGTAGCAACATTCCTTGGCATGAGTGGGAACCAAACTTTGGGTATGGCTTAGATACTGGACTGTGTCCTGATCTTATTTATCCATTTAGATACGCGTATGTCATTCTGACTCTTCCCAGAGGTTAATATCCTTCAGAGAACTAAGTAATTATTCCTGGCTTCTAGTCACTCTAACATGTATGTACACACCAATAGTCACAGCATTTGTGCTGTCTCATTATCTCAACGAATAAATCAGGAACACAAACCTTACTGAGGTTACATCCTTCTCTAACAAAGAGCTGTCTCCTGAGTCTTTCTTTGCCATGGTCCAGCTGTATGGTCCAGTCTCAGTGCCACTGAACCCTTACTGGGCCCCTTGCTCACAAGCTCTAATAAGTCATGTTAGAATCATTTAAGTTGTAAAAGACCCTTAAGATCATCAAGTCCAACCATGGGCCAATGTTGGGCCACTTAGGGAGTCACAGACTTCAACCGTCCATCCTTCCAGTCTCTGGACATTCGCACCCCCATGGCTTGGCTCTACTTCACAGCCCAAAACATGTTAGTTAACACCCAGGGCTGGGACCTGGGGCATCTCAGGGCTCTGACTCACAAGACTCATCATGGATAGCACTGGAAATAAAACCACTGACAACAGTCCTGTTTGCCAGGCTGTCCCCCAGTGCTGTTAGACAGTGGACATTCAAAGAAGAAGTAATTGGATAGAAAATAGATAGAGAAAGACCTTGTTTATTCACAATACCCACCCACTTTCCTCTCTTTTCAGGGACCTGGTAGATGTTTTATGCTCTTCCTGGTCATAAGCGTGTGAAACAAAAGAGAGGAGATGATGCTCTAATAAATACCACACAGAAACTATTTCACAGAATCACAGAATGTCAGGGGTTGGAAGGGACCTCAGAAGATCTAGTCCAGCCCCCCTGCCAGAGCAGGATCACCTACAGCAGGTCACACAGGAACATGTCCAGGTGGGTTTTGAAAGTCTCCAGAGAAGGAGACTCCATAACCTCCCTGGGCAGCCTGTGCCAGTGCTCTGTCACCCTCACAGTGAAAAAAGCTTTTCCTCATGATTTTGTGGAACGTCCTCTCCTCCAGCTTGCACCTGTTGCCTCTTGTCCCATCATCGGACATCCCTGAGAAGAGCCTGGCTCTGTCCTCCTGACATTCACCCTTTACATATTTATAAACATTAATAAGGTCACCCCTCAGTCTCCTCTTCATCACTGCTACAAGAAAACTGCACCTGGCACTTCACATCAAGACAATGGCTCCAGAGACACGTAGATGGTGGTTAATATCTCAAGGATTTCTGACTGCAGTTAAAATAAGCTTATTTTCTTTTCAATTTAGGTCTATTCTCTCTTTTTTTTTTCCTCTGCTATTGTCTTTAAATCTAGTGCCAGATCAATACCTAAGAAGAACGGTTGCAGGGCCAGAGGCAGAGACTTCTGCATCCAAGATTCTGTGGGCAGTGAAGGAGAAGAGGAAAGGAGGAGGAGCTGCAAAGTGAACTAACTATGGGCAGCACCATTCCCAGGAGACCCTGCAGCAAGGTGAGGAGCTTGCTGAAAGCTGTTTGGGCACATGTGGTAATTTCAACAGCCAGATCTACCGAACTGCCTCCAGCACAGCTGTGGTCTAAATACATTTATTCACCACGTAAGGTCCAATGCAACTGTCCTTCATGGACACTAGTGGGAGAGAGCATGGTGCTCCTAGATCTGTGTTACTTCTTATTGGCATTTATAGCAGACTCAGTCTCATCTTTTCTCCCACCTGATTTCTGAGAATGCTATGGGGTACATTTAGTTTGAGACATTCTATAGCAATACAATTGCATAGTTTTTCCTTATAGCAACCCAAATGATGAGAGCATCATCAAGGCAGACTTTGCCTCAGTAACATACAGAAAACGAAGCTAAATTTTTTGTGATAGTCACGTATCTCCATTCTTCATCCAGTACAAAAAGAAACTTAGAGATCAGTTCTAAGTTGTTCTGCATGGTTTAAGTATGATTCTATTCTAGAATAAATCAGGTACAACAGATCAGATGGCATTTGGAGAGTCAGATATCCCTAGTAACTCAGCACACTAATAGCTCGGATTCTCTTACTCACAAATTTATAAAATGTTTAAAAGCTCTTTTGCAACAGTTTTATACTATTATATAAAATATATATAATAAGTATTATAGTATATATGCTATATTGTATACGTATGCTATTATATGTTGGTAATAATGTCAATACGTATGTATTTTTGTATTCGTGACTTCTACAAAATGAGAAGCCAAGAAAAAAGCTTGAGTTCTGCGGCTTGCTCCATGGAGCTAGGAATATAGAAAATATAAGAGGAGATGAATGTTTTTTGTTCAATGTTGTAATAGTCCAAGGCAGATTCAGAAGCTTTTAGTGACACCTGAAGGCACAAACTTCAAAGTCCCCATTGATTTTAAAGTAATTGTGTGTCCATGATTTTTGAAAGATTTTAAAATCTCAGGTATGATGTATAAACCAAGTACAAACATGGCATTTGAACAGCACCCAAAAAGAGCAAGGAATGTACACAGCACGTTGCAGCTGATCAAGGTGAATCCAATGGACACGCCTAGCTCAGTTCCTGAACACCAAAATGTAAATCCTTTCCAAATGTCATGTGGAAGAGACTTTAAAAAATAAAATAATTCTTAAAACCATACAGATGTTCCCTGTCTGCCTGGGTCAAAATTTGCTTTCAGTGGTACGTAGCTGCCAGCCATGTTCCCCTAAGAGCTGACTGCAAACACACAACTTTGCGGCACAGCCCTTACAGCCCTGAACAGCCCCATCAGCTTAGCCTGGCACTGGCACTGCACACAACATCTGGCCCATAATTAACACAGCATTTTAAGATCCTTCTGCTACTATTAAACACATGATATATTAAACTCAATGAGTCTAAAAGTTACTCTTGGTTTTGTTTTGTTTTTTTTCCTAGGGAAGTAAAAACCGAAGGGTTAAGGGACACGGAGTTATTATTAAGGTATTTTAAAAAGCAGGAGCACTAGGTTGAACATCTCTGCCAGTTCCTTAGATGTCTTTTGTCCTTAATAAGACAGCACTCACGCATTAGCGTGTGGGGTCTCAGATGGCCCTTTTGTGCTTATTCATTTCCTATAAAGCACGTAACTACTGCGGCCGCTCATATTTCCTTTGGCAGCTGAGCAGCCGGAGGTTTAACATGCCGTAAATCTGCAGCTGCAGCAGAGCCCAAGTCCCATCAGGTCCACGGCCGCTGCATTTGCCGTGTGCTGAGGAGGGTCCCCAAGTCACCCCCCGGGTCACCCTGTATCACCCAGCAAGGTCTGTGCCCCTACCCCTCGCTGCCTGGCCACCATGGAGGGACGGGGTGGAAGCCGAAAGCTGTGCCCATAAAATGGACTGGAGCCAACTCACAAGCAAGTGGCCTGTTGCAGCTTGCAGCCACACAGCTGGCCTCTCTTTCCACTTGGAGCAGGTGGCTTTGTTCATATCGTTCTTTAGTGTCCCTGCCAACCCAAACCATCCCACAATTTCATGATGCCACGATTGCATTTGGGAAGAATCTCAGGACTGTGCCAGGCCCTGAGCTGGGCTTGGATGTTGTCTGGGGAAGCGCGACCTGGCACAGGCCATACCATGCCAGGGACTATGGCGCCAGCCCAGCCGCACAGGCCACTAACAGGTCAGCACCTAAACCCAGCCCCTGCACTACCACATGTTGCCAGTGTAGCTGGTTTAAGTGTCTAATAAAATATATTGGCTCAGACTTACTGCGATGTGAATGTGGGTTACAGATTCCATCAGGCAGCCAGTTCATACCACGCTGTCCCTAGGGCATGGTTTAACTTCAACAAAGATAATTTGGCCATCAGTACTGGGCAACTGGTTGTATTTTCAATACCATATCACGTTGTGAGCATACCAAGGGAAAATCATATATTGCAGTAGCACGCTCAATATTAAACTGTCTATTACATTTTCCTAGTCTCTATACTCAGTCTCTCAAGGCAGAATTTTCAACGTCACCTAAATAATTGTTCCCATCCACTCTGACCAACTCTACTACAAAGGTTTGAGTTTCTCTAGATGGAAGACTTAACACATAGGAAAGATGCTATTCAAAATTTAATAAGCAAAAAGTACATCTACACTATCTTTTTGGTACCTTCTACATTTTTGTGCCCAAGTCTTATCTCCTGAATGTCCATGCTGCCTAAGTGTCAGTTCACCCTCAAGCTCCACTCGGGAGCAAGCTCAGCTGTTTCTGGGAAGAACTAGGTAGAGACCGAGAGCTGTGCCAGTGTCCCACCCCCTCACTGCGTGAAGATACCGTATGACTCACGCTGGATTTGGCTTCTCCCAGACTAACCAGTATTTCAGATGGCCCCATGTCCTAAGCCACCCTTGGTGTTACCCAACAAAAAGATGTACCTGGCAGCCTGCGTAGCAGCGTAACAACAGCAGCCCAGGGCAACATCTTAAAAGGACCGTACTCAAATTGATGGCTCCATTGTCGGGAAGATTTCTTAGTAGCAATTTAAAATTATACTGAGCGCCATGGCAGAAGCTGGTTTTACACAAACTGGAGAGTAGTGCCAGTTCTGTTTCATGTACCTATCTGTGTATCTATGTGTATGCATATGAGTTTTGTCTCCCATAGGTGTTTGTGTGTACATACACGCAGGAGTGGTTAACCAGCCTTTGCATGCAGGCAGGCATCGCTGCCCAGCCTGTAGCAATGTACCTGTGATCCTTGCGAGCGTGGCTGCAGCAGAGTTCGTTGTGATCCACGATGGCTGCGACCATTATCTGGAGAAGCAGGTCTCTGCTTTGCTTCTCCAGGCACAAATATTACTAAGAATCCTAGGGAGAAGCCCTCTTCCTAGGCCGTGACACGTACCCCTGTAGACTCATACATCTAATGGATTCTTCAACAGTGCCACTCTGACTGCTCGTTTTCAAGTTTTCACAGCAACTGGATATTGGTTTATAAAGTTCTTTATAATGAGGGTGGTGAAATACTGGCACAGGTTGCCCAGTGAGGTGATGGAAGCCCCATCCCTGAAGACATTCAAGGTCAGGCTTGATGGGGCTCTGAGCAACCTGACTGAGTTAAAGATGACCCTGCTCACGGCAGGGGGGTTGGTCTAGATGACCTTTAAAAGTCCCTCCCGGCCCAATGCATTCTATGAGTCTACGAGTCTATGTCTCTATGTTTCTAGGATTCTGGGATCTATACAGCTACGCTAAGGAGGGCCAGGAAACCAGCTCTGGCATTCACAGTCATTGTCCCACTGCTTAACTCTTAGCGGTCCCTCTGACACTGTTTTGGGACACTTCAGTTGCCACTAACAGAAGTCAGTTGTAAAGGGAGCTGACCTTGTGGAGTGTGGACACATGCCAGTCGTTGCTATTCAGCCTCAAAGCTTGAACCAACTCAGCAGTATAAACACAGCCAAACAGTCTGTATGCTCAATGGGATGAAAAGGAGCAAACAATTCTGATTTAATGCCAATTTAAGGCTCCTAACATTGACTTTTCCACAAATCAAGCTGTTGCATTGTCTTGCAAGGGCTTTTGTCCAATGATAGGATGGAGTTCAAGAAACCTGTCTGTTCAGGTTCATTACGAATGCTTCGCTAGGACACAGTCAACATGTTGATGCTGATAAAATAAAAGCCTGGAATAAGGAAGACGTTCAAAATAAGCAGTATCCTAGGAAGGGCATTCACTTTAATTTTATGTTTATTTTTCCTCAGAGGGGAAGAGGTAGAGCTTGTCACCTTGAAGTTGCTTGCCAACTGCATCACGAATGGGGCTAAGGTAACTCTGACTATGTTTTCATTCTCCTTATGGACAGAGATGCCAATGAGTTTGAAGTTTTCCTGTTATCATCTGAATACTTCTATGCAGGGGCCATGTTACATATCTAATATGACCTCCAGTGCTTCCAGCTTAATAAAATTTATCTTACAGCCAGGTGATTTGCCAGAATTACATTTCTCAGGACACTTGGCATCATCAGTCTAATTCATGACAAATGAGAGAATATAAATATGTCGGTAGAAAAAATTGCATCCTTAGACCCCTTGTTTATTCCTTGAATACTGTGCTGTTCTTTTATTAACTCTCAGTGTGTGTTTTAAATCTAATTTAAAGTATGTGTTTTAAAAATATGTGTTAAGATTTAAAATCTAATTATCCACCAAGAGTGATATATTTGCATCCTGAGATATTCAGATATGAATAATACATATTACTCCAGTCCTCCTGCTGTTGAAATAAAAGGCAGAACATGGTAACTGTAGTGGGAATAGCACCTGAAATACTTTCAGGGACTTAAAATGGAGAAGAGAAATGGCTAGAAAAGACAGAAAAATAAAGAAAGAAATAAAAAGCAACCTCAAAACAATGCCGCATGATGAAAACCAAACAAAAAAAGCACAGTAGTTTGTTTATAAATTAGATTAAATTTACCTTTCAAGAAAAAATACATCTTACAGCCATTTCAAGCATAAGAACAATAATAACAACAGTCTTCTGGAAAAATCTTTGCATCTCTTTGTGCTTATGGAATAAGGAAATACTTACAAGCTTTCTAGAAAATGAAATAATATTTTCTGAAATGTATGGAGATCTCCAGATAGAATTATAAAGCATCAGGTTGTGTACCAGTTGGAATGTTTTCAAAAGATAATTTTGCAAGCTCTGAAGGAAATTACGGGTTTATTAAAAGCACCTGATCCTTTCCCTCCTTGTTGTGTCTTGGGTACAGGCTTGAATACCCTCTACACCTCTCCTTCAGATTACAAAGCCCTTTATTGCAGGCACACATCTGGCACAACTACTCTCTATTTCACAGGAAACTCTTGATCTATTATATAAATAATTTCTCTAAATGTTGCTTCCCTGATCCTTTTTTTTTTTTCTAAAGAGGTCTTAATACCCAAACATTTACCACTCTAGTCTAAATATTCCTCAGCTGAACTACTACATGATTAGGAAGACAATTGCAAATTTAGAGAAAATGGCAATGATCCCACTGCTCTCTCTGGGAGCCAGACCAGGCTCTTTCAATTGTGCATCCTTCAGAAGAAAAAGACCCCATATCCTTCTGTCAGGACTTCTGATTTTGAAGTTTGTAAGTTGAAACTTCTAACAATCACTTCTTAGCTCAAGCTCCTGCAACGAGAATTTTAATTTAAAAAAGGAGAATTTTAACTTACAGATTGAAACATCTATGATTCTATTCTGTTCTATGAAACACAGGAAGTATTAAAATAAAAAGTGAAATGTTGCCGCTTCTCTTTCAGATTTATTGCTAAGGGATCAAAGCAGAGTATTCATTCTTCATCATGTCAGCTGAACAGGAAGGACAATCCAGTCTCTTTTGCAGGGGACAGAACTGATTGGTTTCCAACAGTTTTCAAAGTTTGTGGCTCAATTTGGCTTCTTGTTATTCCAAGCAAAAGGTATATATACCCAGAAACACCTTAAGAAAGCATTTGGATATCCTTTTATTCAAATGACACCGTGCAGAAAAACAAGGGACACTCTTACCTGGGCTGTATCTTAGGTTTTGTGGTTTACTCCTCGGGACAGTATTGCTTTAGTAACTGAGTCACAGGCACTCATCTGGAAGGCTAAGAGAAGGCTCATCTCTCTTATACTGATTCTTTCAGAATGGAGGCAAAGGGAAGATGGGACTGATGCTGATGTTCTAACTACACCGCGTTATTTGTAAGACCTGAGCACTGAAAGGAGATGGAAACACATGGTGGGAAAGACACTGTAAGGGCAGATTCCAGAAGAATTTTTCACATCTGTGAAATGTACTATCCTGCTGCACTAATTGTGGCTCTGCAGCAGGCTTTTCCTTAAGTTGTTTTGCAGGTGCAAATTTATTCTCGCCAGATAAATTACAGAAGCAAACTAGTGCGTGTATTTTCTTATCTATTGTCACCTGTAGAAAATGTGGTGAGCTCTCTGATTTGGTTTCCTCCCAGAGGATATGCGCAAGATTTAGGCCACACACCTCATTCCCATAAACAAGAGCTCCCTCTGCACTGTCCTTGCAGTCTTGGATCTGCATCTGGGGAGAGGAATTGCTTCCCTCAGCACGGATTCTGAGGCATACCACTGTCCAGAGATCAGTATTTAACACCGCACAGAAATCTCACAGCAGCTTAGAATGGAAAATAGAGAAGAAAAACACCAACTGATCCAGGAGGAGGAGTTTGCAAAGATAACATAGCAATCACATTCTCAAATATGTTATTTTATTCTGTTATGTAACTGGAGGTTTTGGATAACCAGGCTTTCATTGGATAATCTCAATTTGTATGAATCAAAACCAACTTCACCAAAACTCATGCAGCTCTCTGAATAAAAACCCTTCTGGTTTCCTGCCACCAAAAAACCACTGTGTGGTAGGATAATCAGAAGCTTGGTCTTCCCTGGCCTGTTAATTTAAGACAGATCTATTGTGCAGATAGACCTGGGTATCTCGGCTATATGTTGTTGCTCCTAGAGCTTAAAATTTCTCACTCTAATGTGGGCATTGCCCTGGCACTGAGGAAGGACCCTGGACACTTGGTGACCTCTGTCATAAGCTGTGGAACCCAAGTTTTAGACTTCGATCTCTGCCCTGTGAGACTTTTCCTGACCACAAGAAGCCCTGTAGACTTCTCCAGGCAAGTGACAAAAGCGCCAGATTCACCAACAGGTTAGAATTAACCACAGAATTCCTGGAACTCAAACTAACTATTTCACATTTCTTCTGTAGGAAATGCAGAAATGTCAAGTTTTTGTTCAAACCAGGGAATGGTTTTGTTTGACAACATCAGTGTTTCCTAAATTGACCCTATATTTGTTGACTTCTGGCTGTATGGCCTTAATGCACCCAAAATAGATTGACAGGCTACGCTCTCTCTTCAATTAGTCGTGATTGTTACACCATGTCTCTTAGGTTGAGTAGAATAACAAGAACCTTTTACTTCAGACATTTACATGGGTGCCAGTCCTCTTCCAGGTACTTATTACCCCTAGGTCTCCAGACATGTTTGTCTGTCCTAGAGTCGAATTTGCAGAGGTGAACAAGGACAGTCGTAGCACCTGATGTTTTGTGAGGAACTCATTATCAACAGCTCTCTGGCAGAATCTTAACCCCACTTTGAACAGGTCAAATTGCATGAAATATCGCTCTTACTCTGCCATGATTTCCATGACATGACATACTGGCATTACCTTCAGAAATAAATGTCTTGGCTGATAGTCTGTTGGCTGCTGTGCAAAACAGCAAAACAGCCACCTGAAAAATTTCAAAGGAAAAAAAAATATTTTTCCAAAAAAAACTTTTTTGGGTATCTTCTCTATTTTTGTGGACAAGTCTACAACAACCTTAATCTTGACTTTGTAGAAGATCTGTCCTACATCAAAACAGCATCAAGATTCAAAGCACAGACTTTCTTTTTTTATGTGTCTTCCCAAACCCGATTCCGTAAGCATTCCCAGCACTATCCTGGTAGACAGAATCCTGCAGAAAACAGGAGAGCCAGCGGCTGTGTTACCCTTACCCTTTCATCTGTGTGGGTAAAGCCAGATTTTACCTATAGGGTACATGTGTATGCATGTATCACCTTTCATATCTGCCAGATCAGAGGGCAGTATGGGACAGATCTTTGTCAGTCTCGTTGTTGGACCTGACACTCTTTGTATGGAAACGTAACACTTGTCTAACTTAAGAACATAAAAACGATGCTAGAATTAGTGGCTGAAGTATTCACCTGAAATCAGAGAAACTTCAGTCCAAGGGCATGCTTCAATTCTCGTAATTCCTATGAAATTTCTCCTCTTGTCAGATACTGTTTACTCTTGGCTAGTTTAGGCATCTTTTTGATTAGAGTGGGGCTTTGGGGGGAAATCTCTATTCACATTTTGAAGTGGTAGCTCAGACATATAACTGAGAACCTAGATCTTGATGCGCATCTCAGCCCAGCAACACCACCTGCAATGTTCTTTGTGGGTCTAGTGCTAAACTACTTGCTTAAATTGCAGTAGAAGCTTTGTGGTTACATTGAGAACTGACTTCTGTTCTCCAAAGCCCAAAAGAAGCAATTCACAGCAGAGCTCATCTTTCCTCCCCTTTCTAGGAAGAATAGAACAGACTAGATTTCCTTACACAACTGAAAACAATAGCAAGAAAAAATGTGCATAGGAATTTAGACTGAGTGGTTTATAAGAAACCCTGAAATATAAGGCATTTTATAAAGGTCAAAGAACGAATATTGCAGTTCAGCAAAGGCCTCGCAATTTTAGTAAACAAACCTAAAACTAGAGCAGTTTCTCCACCCTTTCAGACTGGTTCAGGGTTTCGATTGCCAGTCTTTCACATGGCCTAGGTTAAGATTCATGATTATGCAATGAAGGATGCTTGTCAGACTGAATGGAAGACAACATTTGAGTACCTTATTTTATAACGCTTCATAAACTTTGTTCAAACAGTATAAACAGCAGACAAAGGAAACTGGATTTTGCAATAAAAGCTATTTTTATGAAAGCAAAAGTCACATGAACTCTTACCCAGCTTTAAAGAGAGCAAGAGAACTTGCTTTGCCTGCCAGCCCTGAAAAAAAAGACTGAATTTAATGTCAAAGACAGAGGTCTTGTTAAGCAACAGTGCTACATTCCAAATCTTACATGTTTATAGTTTCCCTCCTTGCCTTAACCTCACCCACATGAGGAAAAAAAATCAGTTGGGCTTAACCCATCACAGCCTTTGATTTATACAGCAGATGAAACCGCTCTGATTTTTCACTAGGCAATTTTTTCAAAGCAAAGTGTATTGACGGGTAGCTTGCATACATGGGACAGGTTTGTAAACCTTCAGCTCTCATGGACTGCAGGAGAGAAATTGGGGTCTCTGTGGGTTCTAAATATCCTGATTTCAAACCAATCACGTCAAGCTCCATCGAGATTTGTCACTGATGTATCCCTCTCAGTGTAAAATCAATACTGTAGGAAAGCCTTTGCTTGTTGCTTGCTAACTTCATCAAAGGCACATTTCTCCAAAGTCACTCTAACAATGTTTTTGCTAAATATACGATGCTGGATATCCACACACAGTTTCCTTCTGAAACAAAGCTTTCCTTTTTCCTCACTGAAACCTTTTATAAACACCTCAAATGCAGTATCACTCCCCATAGAGCCCTCAGTAATGTCTGAATTTCATATCCGATAACCCCAAATTGGAAAACCTATAAAATCCCATTTGATAAGAAAGAAAGAGAAGGCTCCAGGGGGACCTTATTGCAGCCTTTCAGTACGTAAAGAGAATCTATAAAAAAGATGGGGGCAACCTTTTTAGCAAGGCCTGTTGTGACAAGGTACATCTAGACTGGATATAAGGGAGAAGTTTTTCTACAATGAGGCTGGTGAAACACTGGCACAGGTTGCCCAGAGAGGTGGTGGAGGCCCCATTCCTGGAAACATTCAAGGTCAGGCTGGATGGAGCTCTGAGCAACCTGATCGAGTTGAAGATGTTCTTGCTCACTGCAAGAAGTTTGAACTAGGTGTTCTCTGAAGGTCCCTTCCAACCCAACGCATTCTAGGATTCGATGACTGGGTTACAGAGAGCAGCACAGGATGCAAAGAACCCCGAGGGTCAGTGGCAGGAGCAGGGACAAAGTAACTCAAGTTGGGTACAACGTGCCAAAGGTGGGAGGGAGGGAAGGTGCCCAGGAACTGGGATCCTGGAGACAGCCGTAATTTGCTCATAGGTATGGGGGAGTGGGGCTAAACTGGGATGTACAAAATACTGGTGGGCAAGGTACTAGTCTTAGATGCTTTATCAAGAGTATAGGTGGAGGATAAGTTGTACAGAGCTAAGAGGGGTAGTAAGTCAGTTAACAATAGAAGGGACAGGTCTGCTTTTTCAACCAGTTGGCCAGCACCTCCACAGCTGGAATTCATCCCTGAATCCTAACTTCACGTGCCTGATGGGTAGATGTACACATGTAACATATGCTTGAAGTATCCATGGAAACATACATTCAGTAGAGTTCAAATATGGAGTTTATCATGTTTTTGCGCTCATGTTATGGTAGACATCTCATCAGATGAATAAATCTGTTGACTCTAAGGACAGTACTGATTGGGACTCAATTTAGATGCCTGCACATGGCCACCTAGTGCCATCTGAGACAAAGCAGAGTATTGCCTTTACAGAGCTGGCAGATATAACATTACTTTGAGTAGATTCAGTCTCTAGCTGCCGTTACAGAAAATCAGAAAAGGAGTATCTGGGGCAATTTGAAAGGTATCTTGGGCATCTGAAATGCCTCTCTATGCAACTAAAATGACATCTTCATCTCCCCTGATGATAATGGGAGCTTAGCTGACCTGTAAACATCTACTAGTAGACACCTAAAATTAGGTTTCTGCAGCTGAAATACACACCTTGGTCTCAGCTCTCACCTCTAAGTCCAGTGCCATCTGAAATGCTCACCTGACCTCCAGCCATTAGCCTGGAGGAGCATGTGTCATATCTCACAGCCCTGTGATGATATTCCAGTCCCTTGAAGGATCTTAAATGGTAGCAGACCTCAAGTTCAAGTAACTGAATCAGGTCTCCAGCATCTAGACTTCTAGTCACTCCTACAAATACCCTGATCATTGTCCAGAGGAAACCAGCCCATCCTGTAGCAGGGTACTGCTGTACTCATGCACCTAGAAGGGAGATGAACTGTTACACTTTAAAGGAATTTATTTTCAGCACAAAAGATGTGAGCATCAAAAAAACAATGAAGACAATATCATGTCTATAGGCAAAATTTAAGTCTTTTTATATATATATTGTGCTGGGTAACTTACAGAACACCTTGCAGTAAGGCTACACAATTGCCTGCAGACAATAAGGGAAAAACCCTAATTAACCAGAATCAGTAAAAAGCATTTAAAATAGGATTGCTGAAAAAATTGCATGCCTAAATCCAACATTATTTCAATATTTTGTATTAGCCAGGCCATCATTCAATCACTGGATAAAAGTAGTAAACAGTCTTTGGCACTTGAACAGGCCCCAGAATTGCCCCTTCTCTTCTAAAGGCCCAACTTCATTCTCCAACTACTATAGTAAAACATTATTTTCTATATGGCAAAACAGTTTCTGAGATACAACTACCCAGATGCCTTGTAAGCTTTTGTATGTAAATTGAGCTACGTCGGTAAGCTGGGAGGTTTTGGTTTGTGGTCCTAGAAGACAGGAGGTACAGCACCGAACTCTCAAAGCATAAGGTGAATTTGAAATTGGGCATCTCATTTGCTACTTGTGTATATGAACAACTCATGTTTTGCCTGAAAAGAGGAAGAGCAGCTCAGGAACCCTTCACTCTTCTGCTGGGTTTAAAAGAAACAGCAACCCACATCTGATTCAGAGAAAGGATGTTTAGACACCAGCCTTCAAAGGAGGGCTTTAAGGCAGTGAATCTCCAGAGGAGTGCATAAATTATATAAGAGAAATGAGACTTAAGTGCAGGAATACTCTTTGTTTCCCTCTTAGATAGGCCTGGAAGGTGTCACACACACTGTGCTGAGTTTTCTGGGCCTCATTCTGATTCTTATTGTGCATCTGCAGCATCTCATGTTACTTTTTTGAGGACCGAATAAAATTTAGACATTGCAATTCTTTGATGCCTAAACTAACTTTTGGCATTTACCCTCACATATTTTCTTTGCAGGTTATTTCTAAGCACTTTTTTATGATGCAAATTGTAAATTATCTATTTCTAGCATCCCTTTCTTAATGAAGCCTCGTAACAGGCCGTAGCACACGTATAAAGCAATGTATCACATGTCCTTTGGAAGCAGAGGTTATCAATGGAGCAGTCACTCAGATATATCGAGTTTAAACTGAAACAGGCAGTATAGACAAATCTGGCATAGACACAACCATCTTTTTACCACATACTATATGTCAGGCAGCACCCAGAAGGAGCTTCTCTGTAAGGAGTGAGCTGGGAGCCGAGGGTGACAGGGCAGTGCCCTCCCCAATGTGGCTCCGTCCTGCAGCACCCCAGTCAGAACAGTAAAACAGGTCTGATGACAGCGACCACATTCAACCACAAGCCCAGATCACCAACCTAGTCCGCAATAATCAGAGAGGCTGAGACTGAGGTCAGGCTCGGGATGGGTGGCGTTCACAGTCTGGCACGGGCATTCTGTCCATGCCGCTCCAGCAAGGAGCGGGGTCAACATGTGGGGCTGAAACACAGCTCCCAAGCCAAGAGGATGAGGCTCCTACCGAGGTGCCTCCCAGCTCTGTCCCACCCAGCACTTCTTGCAGCCATCTGACCCAAGGTTATGGCGAAGCAACTGCGTCACTGGGGAAAAGTGGTTGCTAAGACTCTGCAGGGCCCCGACACTGTGACCCAGAAATGAGCCTGCTAGTACAGTGGCAGGTTAACTCAGGGGACATGACACCAGCTCTAGTAGTTGAGGCACTTTAGATGTAAAAGCTATGAGCTTCCTCATGCTGAAAGAGGCTAAAATCCACATTTCCCTCTTCTTAGGTGAGGGCTTTTTAGGCGCATGGTATCAAGGTGGCCATCATGAGCTCTTTGGATGTATTTTTAAAAAAGCTTCTGGCAGTTCTCTGTAAGCAGAGATGTTGGCACCTGCCTTCACCTGAGAATCCAGAGCTTGGCTCCAGAGCAGACAGGGACTCCCGCCTTGCAACTGAAGGACAACATTTGGGAAGGGGATGGAGAAAAGGGGGAATTCAGATATAACCCATTATTTCCTATTTGCTAATTCAGAGATATTTTTAAGTGGCTTCTAATTCACTTTTGTCTCTCTCACAGACTTGAACCTGGAGTCTTATTGGTACAAGTGCCTGGAATTGGACATTGATGCCCTGCAAATCTTTTCCAGGAGTTGAGCTTCACCGTAGTGCACAGTGCTTTCTGTTCTGGGGGGTTCTAGTCCTCATTACAGACAAGATACAGAATTTGAACTTTAATTTACACTCCATCAGACTTTTCCTAACATATTTTAACACCGAAAAGACTAATTTATTTCACTGATGTATACTGATAATTACTTTTTTCCTTGTGGCTTAACTGTCCCTCAGCAATGCCGAAGACTTCTGCAGGAGGTAGGGAGGAGCCGCTGTTCAGGTTCTTCTGTACCTTCCTGACTGGAATGGGCTGCTGCTCCGCAACCAGCTGACCTTTGCCTTAAAGACTGATGCACTTTGCAAAGGTGCAACAGGGCTGGTCCTCTGTAATTTGATTTTTGTCTGCCATGGAAAGGCTGGTTTGTTTGCTTTGCACTTAAGGCCTACAATTTATTCAAGACTGTAAAACTCTTCAAAATCACGTATAGATAAAAACGTGAAAAATGAACAATGCTGAAAATTAGTCTGGCCAAAAGTGAGGTACTAGTGTTGCTTAACAATATATACTTACAAGACTTCATTCTGCAGTAGAAAAATATGTTTTCCACCCTCTGAATATCTTTTGTGAGACCACAAAATACTTAACTTTTTAAAAAACAAGTTAAATGCCTGTGTTTAAAAAGAGTAGTTTCTCTGACTTTTTACTTAAGTTTGTTGTGAACGACATCAGAGGATAACAAGGTCAGTGTTTAAACAGAAAGTCCAGCTTAACTTTTATTATTGTAAACTGCTTAAAACTGGAAATGTTGAATTATAGAACTATGATAGGTAGATGGCACAACATTAAAGAAATTAATTACATAGTTTAGAGCTTCCTATCCCGATCCTTCTGAGCCAGTCCTGAAGTCCTTACTCATTTCCTTACTCCTGATTCATCAAAGCATTTAAACACTCTAGACTTCAGTGGGATTTAAGCATATGCCTGTTGATTCAAGACTTTAATCAGAGAAAATCCTCACTAAAGTCAGCAGAGCCCCCAAAGACCTAAAGTTTCATTCTATTTTTGTTTTGTTTTGGTTTTTTTAATCCTGTATCTGAGTCTGTGAAGCTCAAAACTGAGAATTTATGTGTTTGGTTGTTGTTGCTATGCATCACTCCCTGCCCAAACCAGTTCTTTCACTTTGGCTATTTAATCTCTGGCTAGTAATATTAGTGGCAAGAGGAATTTAACAGATGGGGTAGTGCTGGAATAGGAGGAGACGTGTTGAGAGTAAGGTTGTAACAATTTGTTTCAGGTGCCTCCTCTTTATACTGTATTTAAATACTAAGAGAAAGGCACGCTTTTTCTTTATCCCCTCTTGAACTGCCTCTACCATTTAAACATCTTGAAGTACAGCATAGCTTTATTTCCATTGTTGTTTAAGTGTAAGAAAAATTTTCTGGAAAAAAAAAGAAATGGAAGCATGTGGGAAAACAGAATGGGAAGATACAGGGGAGCAGCTCCTTAAAGGTCACAAAGCTTCTACACAGTAACTTGGTCTGCTGCACTGCAGCGCACTGGTGTAAGCACTCTTCTACAAAATTTAGTGAGTATGTAGTGAGCAATGAATGCTACCAAAACTATGTTAAAACAGGGTTTCTTAACAAGCAACCTGATCTAGGTAAAGATGTCCCCGCTCACTGCAGGGGGGTTGGGCTAAATGACCTTTCAAAGTCTTTTCCATCCCAAAACATTCTGTGATTCTACAGTCTATTTCTTCTGGGTTCCTTTGGTACAAGCCTGTTTCACTGACACGTCTCACATGTTAAACCTGTCTTTTAGAGGCCAAAGAGACAACGGAGCGCACGTCGGCAGTTTCAGGTTCGCTCCCGGACATCAAGCCTCACTGCACCGTTCTCTTCTGCTTTCTAATCAAGTCAAATGTGATTTGGTGTAATTTTTATTATTTTTTTGAATTAGGAACAAACAAAATCATTGCTAGAATTCTTAAGAATTGGGGCTACTGTTTAGCCTGAGCAGCAGATTAATGGGAAAATTAGATTTGCAGCGGGTGAGAGCCGGTTTTGGAGAGGGGTGAATTGCTAAAGGATAGAGTGCGAGATGTGCGGCAGCCTGAAATTCTCACCTTTCC
>NW_009704328.1:21460-21885 GCF_000703405.1 Apaloderma vittatum
AGCTGTCCCTACAAAGGGAAGGAGACTCCCCAAATTTTACAAAGTGGCTCTTGCTTTACTGGACTTCAAAAAAAATTATTTGTGTAAGTAACGATATATTTTCCTTAAAACTTCCACTGGAAGAGGTTGAAGCACGGCCTTGCTATTCCCAAACGGCTCAACACCCCGGGAAGCAAAAATCATCCCCGATTCATTACACCTCGATAATTCATAATTTCACGCTTTTCGTAATTCGTTTTGGCGTTACGCTATTGGGGGTGTTCAGCCAGCACTGACAGTCCGTGCCTCTGCACGCCGGCCTGCTGGGCAGTCCTTTGGCAAGCGTGAGTTTTCCTTTTCTTCTGTAGACAGAGGCCGTGGGCGACGGGGACAAGGCTGGTGTTGAATTAGGGGATTTCGTAGATAAAAATCAAAGAAATCCTGTC
>NW_009704329.1:0-8228 GCF_000703405.1 Apaloderma vittatum
ACCAGCTGCCGCAACAGAGGAGCCCCAAAGATGAGATACAGGGACTCTCTGACACAATACCTCAGTTTTGGCCATATTGACTACCCTCAGTGGTCCACTCTGGCCTCCAGTTGGGAGACGTGGAGACACACCATCCATAATGCTGCTGCCTCCTTTGAGAACGCACGTAGAATTAGTCTCGAGGAGAAAAGACAACGCAGAAAGAACCGTGCCTCACCAATACCACCTAAGGAGACTTTCTGCTGTGCCTTTTGCAGCTGGACTTGCCTATCCCACATCGGCCTTTTTAGCCATCAACGCACTTGTAGCAAGTGTGGGTAGAGCCCTTCCCTTCCCATATCTTCGTTCGTGAAGCCTAGCCATGATGATGCATAATATGCAGCATTCAGTCAAGTACTCAGTCATCACATTACTTGGAGCCTCACAAATACTTTGAAAATAGGTGATCCAGCTCTGGCAGGACTAGATGATTTCTAGAGGTCCCTTCCAACCCTGAACATTCTGTGATTCTGTGAGATTCTGTTAGCTCACAGTGACCCACTGTGAATCTTTGCATTGACTTTATTCCTTATTTGAAAAATGAAATTTTATTTGTTAGTTTTTGGCAGCTGTATGCTAGTCAGTGTAAATTGATAACATGTTTAAATAACTTGATTTGTAACTAGGATCCTCTGTGTGTGTTTTGAACTGTTCCCTGTTCTGGTAATATGATAGCTCCTTCTATCCAGGAGAGCGCAGAAATATAAAAAGATGAACTGAGGGATGGGGAGGGGGCTAAAGGGGAAGGTAGGAAATAATTATAAAAATATTCTTTCCTCTTCATTTCCATTTCCTAGGTCTGAACTGGAACTTTTTACTAGTATTACATTCTGTCTGCTAGCTAAATTATATTCATCTATAGTACCAAAATGAGTAGCTGCTTTCAGTAGCATCTACAGATTCACATGTAAAATTATATAACTGTGTCTCATCTAGTGCTAAGTTAAAACGAAAAAAGTAAGGAGTTTGTAATTTGTGTGGCTTAGCAGCCTTAAGGATGATTTTAATTGGTTAGGTTCTTCTGAGTTGTGCAATCTCTCTCAGTATTGCCCTACTCTTCAAAAAGGCACTGAATTAAGACAGTGAAGTCACAGTCCCCATAGAAAAGAATACGAATGCTTGATTGCAATTGAAAACATGTATTTGGCTTACTATATGAAAACATGTTTTTACAGATTTTTAAAATATATTTCTTTTAATTCTAAACCCTTCAAACCTCATTTTCTATGTTAGATATCTGCATCAGGCCTGTTTTTTCCATTGCAGTTTAGACAGATCAGTCATTTTTGAGTATCAGATTAAGGCAAAAAGTATTACTATATTTAATAGGAGTTGCATCTTTACCTTGGAGGATAGACTCAAAATTTGGCAGAAGAGTGGCTGAAGGAATGTGTAATTGTTTTTTCTAGTGTCAGACATCTATATTTCATTATTTGGTTAGAATTGCAATATCTCTGCAAAACAGGACTTTTAAAAAATAATAGATCATATGCACACGTAAGATGCCATCTCAAGGCAGCTAAATAATCTGAAATACCATACCTACATAAGATTAGGTGGGGCTTTTCCAACAATCAGCCTGATTGTTGCACCTCTGCTTTCAGAGGGAAAACATCGTTCCTGTATGTAATGAAATAGGGGTGCCATAATATATTGGTGGAAGGAACAGATGAACCTATGTGGAAGACTTAATTCTGGCATTTCTTAACACCAAATTGCTTAGTTAGGTAGCTTTCTGGGCCTTTGGTAATGTAAGACTGAAAACAGCTTGGTTTGTAAGCTAGCTATTTGTTGAGGGAGTGTAAGAAGAGACATTTCTTCAGGCCAACTTACTCAAACTTTGTATTCTGCTTTTGGGGTTATGTGCTTTCTTCTCAGTAATCTGCTGTGACCATGGTAACAGGGAGGATATTGGTCTAGATGGATCGAGTCCATAATAGGAATCTTTATGTGTATATTGTACACTGAGAATTTGAACTGTTCACCTTTAATATGACCTTTTTCTTTATTTTTAGGTGAATGTAAGAATTTGCAAGACTTAAATCTCTCTGAATGCCAGGGATTAAATGTAAGTACTACAGACTTTTTTCTATGAACTCTAATTTATACCAAGAAGGAAGATTTTTTTAAAGTGTTGTTGTTATTTATCTTCCTGATAAAAATAGAGGCTTGTGTTCTTAAGTACTCTGAAAATGAAGTTTAACAGAATTCAGAGATACTTGGTGAAGTTCTCATCTGTATTCTACAGTGCCAGGGCAAAATGATATATTCAACCTCAATTAGTTCTAATGAGCAGTCTTCAAAATTTCACCGGTCTGAGGGGAGGGGTTTTTTTGTTACTTTAAGTTTGGAGTTTTCAACAACAATACGTTTTAATCCTATATGGTTTCCAAGTTCTTTTATTTGTTCATTCATCATAGAAAACTATTGCTTTAGTGAAGAATGCTTTGCCCTTGGTAAATCCATGGTGGTTGTTTGCTATTACTTTTTCATCCTTCAAGTGCTTTGACAGGGCTTCAAGGAAGGTTTGCTACAGAACCTTCCCTGGGACTCATGTGAGGCTGACTGGCCTGTAGTTTCCTGGATCCTCCTTTCTCTATTTCCTGAAAATGGATGTGATATTTCTTATGTTCCAGTCATCAGGAATCTCCTCTGATTGCCATGACCTTTCAAAAATGAGCGAGGCCTCTCAGTGCTAGGAGCCAGCTCTCTCAATGCTCTTGGATGCATCCTGTCTTCAACCCACTTCCTTTGGTGCTCTGTGATGTTATCTTCTTCTACCATGGGTATTGCTTCGCTCCCACAGACTCTGCTATTAGGCTCCTGGGAGGCACCTGGGAAGCCTTAAGAGAACCCTTAGCAGTAAAAACTGAGGCAAAAAGGTCATTGAGCACCCTGGCCTTGAAGATTACCCAGCTCTCCTGGGTCCATTTGCCCCCTAGGGCTGTGTGCCATGAAATCCTGTTAAGATTCCTAAACAAGCCAAAATCTGCTCTGAAGTTCAGCCTTTTTCTTCTACAATTGGTCCAATTTTCTTGTCTCAGAATTTTAAACTCCTCATTTTCATGGTTGCAGTAACCAAAGCCACTCTAGTTCTTCACATCCTTGACCACTTTGGTCTTGTTTGTGGGATAAGTCCCCAAGAATACGTTCCCTAGGCCACTAGCCAGTCACCTGGATCAAGAAATTGTCTTCAACACACTCTAGAAGTCTCCTGGATTGTTTGTGCCCAGCCGTATTGCTCTTTGAGCAGATATGAGAGTGGCTAAAGCCTCCCATGAGTAACCAGCATAGGCAATTGGAAGACTTCCTTAAGCTTCCTTCCCCAGTGCTTTTAGATACCAGGACTGGCTAAAAGAATCTTCGTTTAATGCAATGTGTAAACACATGCTAACCTTCAACCACGTGAAGAGTCTCCTGTACTCTCTAGGATTGTGTAGTGTGTAATGTTTCCTTGAATTGGTATGTTAAAATTACCATACTTCAGGTGAGTAACAGTAGCATCATATGTCTCTCAGCATTCTACTTTAAGTCTTCCAGAGAGAATAGCTGTGGTGTATAAAAATTATTAGGGTGATTTAAAGATATTAATTCATGTTTATTTCCCTTGTTATGCTGCATAAAAATGTAAGATAAATTAATATAAATATAATTTGAATGTACTTCTGGAATGTTTTTTTATTTTTCAGGATGAATCGATGAGAATCATAGCAGAAGGTTGCAGAGCTCTTCTTTATTTAAATCTGTCATATACAGATATTACTAATGCAACACTACAAGTATTGTCAAGGTAAAATTAAACAGAAATATGAAAGTGTGTTTGTTTAAACTTTGTAGGAAACTTCGAGGCATATGTAATAGAAATACTTTTTTTGAGTAATTTAAACGGTTGTGTCTGCTATACAAAATGAGAAAAATGGCACATACATTTGACTTAGCAAGTCTTTTATCTTTTTAGTATAATTAAAAATAGATGCTAATTACACTATATGTTTCAGAGTTTTACAGAAACTTCTAAAAAACGTGCTAGTAAAAAAATTCTTGGCCATGTCCAGATTGCTCCAGATAATGCAAGAAGTTTGCAAGCTAGATACGTTCTTAAAAATTTATTTTTGCAAGAGTGGATGGTGGCTGGGAGTATTGTGTGAGCCAAGGCATGTGTGACAACCACAAAAGAAAGTGTCATTCCAAACTCTTTTTTGGACGATGAGTGAGCTGAAGGCAGAGAGTTTACATTCTTGCAGAGGTCTGCCATTCCTGTTTTAGATGTATCCCTCCATGAGACTTAAAGTCTGCCTGGTAGGTAGAATTGCTGCATTAAAAGCTGCTGTAAAGGAAAAGAGGCACGACAGCAGCCTTCACAAAGATGTGTATAGATCTGAAGATCGCTGTCGTTGTTCCTCTCTCCTGTGAGGAAAACTAGTCTCTTCCTTTCAACAGCAGCTCCACAAAGTCAAGAAACGTTTTCTTTGGCATTTGTGTAATATATTTTGAATTTTGTTTTTTTTTAGTCTATGATGCCATATCTTCATATAACTAACATTTGTTTTGGCACAGTTTCCCATTTAGTGTCTCCAGTCTTACGATTCATCTCTTCATCACCGTTATTCTTATCATAATCTGTGTTTTCTCCATGTTGGCTGATAGTTTGTTGTTTTAAATTTCCATATATTTTTGTTGAAGTTGGAATGATTATACTGTTCGTAATCTCAGTGTATGTTATTCTGAATTCTGAGCATGCTTTTGCCACCCAAAGTCAAACTATTCATTTCTTTTGATGCGTAAACAGCACATACCCAAAAAAGAATTCTCCAGAGTAGGTGAAGCTTTCAATGCAATCAAATGTTTAAAACAAAAAGAAAAATTCTCCACTGACAAAATGTATTTTGCAGTTAACATATACCTCGTTAATATGAAATTTTCCCAGCCACATATGTTTCTGACTTAAAACCATTGTTTTTATTGACAATTTTTGGACAAAAAGGAAAGCTCCTGGTCTCTGAGATGACAGGGGTGCACAGAAAGTTGCTGTCCTGTGATGATTTTGGTAGCAGACAAATTTCACAAACATTTCACGTGCTGTCTCAAAAGCATTAGCTCACCACAGCTCCTGTAACTAATATGAACTTCTTAGAGGTGGCAGTGTTGCATTTCATAATACTTGATGTGAAGTCTGCTATTGCATATCAGATGTCCATTATTGAAACAAGTGAAGTGTAGGCAGAGCGTGCTCAGAAGTGTTTGATCATTTTTAATTGTCTCCTGCTATTCCAGACAAGTATTTTAACCTCCGTACTACACAACATATTGTCTATCAGGACTAAATGTCAGAACATGAATTTGTGAGTTTGCTTTAAAACAATGATCCTGAGATTGCTAATGCCAAAATCAATTGGAAAAACAGTATGACAGAATTTCTGCAAAATTCAGCTGTAACACAAAGCAAGGATTTTTAGCAGTCCAAGTGCTCGCGCTTAAGTTTTAAGAAAACTTTCACTTTAAAAATGGCAGAAGAAGTCACGTGTTAAAATTTCCAGATCATAAAAATGTGTCATATGACCTGTAAAGAAGATTAGTGTCTCTTTAAAAGAATTGGAAGGTTTTGATCACAGTCTTCAAAATGCAGTAAGAAAGGCCTCCCTGTGTCTTAAGTTGTGCAACCTTGTAGCAACATATACTTTGAAAAGGCTCTGAACTGCCAGAGTATAAAATCCAGTCTCTTAATTTATTATCTATATTGTCAGATAAGTTTAGAAGTATACTTTTTCTGAGTTTGATTTTTCCCATTCATTTCTGTGGAATATGTCACTAAAAAGCAGGATACTTTAATTTCTATATTTAATGTGAATTAAGTGTTTCCATTTAAAAAAGTCACACCACAAACACATACTCTTATATTCTAATGTCTGGTTCTGATACATGTTGGACACTTTTTTTTAAAAAATGAAATATAATCTTATATTTAATTTCTTAATATTTTTGTATTATCCTTTTTTACAATAACATTCTATTCCAGCTTCCTGTTCTTTTTTTTTTGGTGTGTGTAGTTGAAGTTAACTTATTTCCCCACTCTATATTGAAAGTATAAAGTCAGTTCCAAAAATCTATGCCACTCCTTAAGCAGTCAGCTCCTCAGTGGGTGTTCCCATCTTTCTTCAAAATGCCTGCTTTTGCTGACTCGCAGAACTGCAGAATTATGTCCCTACAACTTAATGCCTACCAGAGCAGTAGGTCGTAATTCTAGGTTTTGATTTTCTGTATGCTTTCATTTGTGGTGCTCTTGGCAGTTGTTATTTATTCCAGTTAGTTTTTATTTTACTTCAGTAAAATAAACAGTTTTCCATATGTTATTAAACCAAAGCTGCAGATGGAAAGTTAAATACGTTCAGAGTGTAGATTCTTCCTTCTGCAGAGTGCGATTTATTAGCATTTTCCACTTACACAGTTTGCTTTCCCTTAACTAACATTTAGTATAAAGAAACATTTTCCAAAAGAACTGATCAAAACTCAGTATTCAGTGATTCACTTTTGGATAATTCCCTTTTGTATGTCTTTCAGTTTTTCAGATTCTTTTTATAGTATTCTTCTAAATAATTATGACTTGAGAAGCTCTAACTGTACATTTATGCTTTTAATGTCTTTTGATAGAGTTCTCATTTTTATTTCCAGCAGGCACTGCTTGTAAAATCAATGACAAAGACAGCCCAGCAAACTTATACTGAAAAGTCTATTAGCTTTCAAAGTATGCACACAGAAATCCCAGTTAATTAAAAAAATCTGCTTTTGCAGTTCAGATAACTTTAAAATTATATTGTTTTCGTATGGTGAAATATGTTGCATTATAGTGCTATTCCCCAGTAATTTGCAATACAAGGAGCAGAGGAAAAAGTGCAGCAGAAGAAAGGGACTTTCAAACTTCAGCAAGGAGATAATTCTATTTCATAGCATACATCTTTTCTTTACAGTAATTCTCAGAACACTTGAAAAATGGTATTTTATGTTCTTTTGATTCTGTAACATACCCTTGTAACAATTTTCTCTCTGTTGTTTTTTTTGTTTGTTTTCTTGTTGTTGTTTTTTCAAAGCAGCTTCCCCAATTTACAGTATCTGAGTTTAGCTCACTGCAGAAAATTCACAGACAAAGGTTTACTGTACCTGGGCTCTGGAAAAGGCTGTCACAAGCTCATCTATTTGGACCTTTCTGGTTGCACTCAGGTTTGTAGTTCACGTCTTTCTTTCATTCTTTGAAGAAGAGAATCCTTTATATGACTGGCTGCATCCTGCATTCATGGTATACTGAAGGAGAACAAGCACTGCAGAGGGCTTCCAGGGTTTTGAGTTGCATGACTACAGCTGTTTAAATTTTGCTAAGGAATAATAGCACTATACGTTCGGATCGCTTCCAACAAACTGTCAGATCTATAAACAGCTAGTACTTACTCTATAATGAGAACAAGGCTTGCTTTTTGTACCCATAAATAGACTAATTCTATGTCATGATTAGTTAGGATTTTAAATCAGGAGCTTTGAAAATGCCGTTTTGACTAAGATATAAAAAAAAATAAAAGCCACTCTGCAATGGAAATATATGAATTTTCACTTGGTTTCCTGAGAAGGAAATTAATTAAAAAGTTCACTTTTGTTACTATTTTATATTGGTGCATTAAATATAAATTGAAGTAGTGCTTATAGCTACAATGTAAAAATAGTTAATGTTTCGGATCATTTTAGTTTCTTAATAAACTTCTAAAGAAAACCAAGCTTCTAGAATTTTAGAAACTTTAAAATGTATACTATAACTTGAAACATGCTTCAGAAGCAGTATGAAATGCCAAACTGTAAGGCAATAAAAGTCTGCCAATGTTTTAATAAACATTCCCACATATGTTTCTTTATACACTGAGAAGATTCCCCAAATTACAAAATACATGAAATGACAAAGATGAACTCTGAAGAACTTTCCATCTAACAAGACATTTTCAGAACCAAGGATGAGGGCAGCTGGGGCAAGTCTTGCTCTCACTGCTCTTTACTGGGTCTGTTTCTTCTTCCTGAGAATCATGCTGAGACAATTGTGTGGTGACAGTGTGAAATTTGAAGTGAGGGCTGAGGTTACAGGAAAGTTAAGAGCTACTTACCTCTGAGTTCCTTCTTCAAAATGCCAGTAATTGGTTATTTTTTTCCAAAAG
>NW_009704329.1:8246-65832 GCF_000703405.1 Apaloderma vittatum
TTCAGAAGTGTAATTATGAGCCCTAAGGGTCTGACTCTAGGAAGCATGATCTAATAGTACTCAGAGAAAAGTGATCATCATCAACTTGAGAAAACCACAATCCTCCCCTTTCCAGAGGAAAGTGGGCTTGTTCACCAGTGTTTGAGGGCTCTGAAAGGGATTCCACAGCTTCCTCCATTTTGGGTTTCCCCATTATTCTGGAACAGTGCTTAATGAATATGACTGAGCAGTACTTAAGTAAACAGTTAAAGCCAAAAAGAGCATCAAATTGCATCACTGTTGCAGAAAGCATTTTAATAAGCTAGAATTATTTTTCCTCTCTCATTGGGTGAACTAAACCAAAAGGCACTTCTGTAAGGCTAATGTTTCAGAATTAGTTGGAAAAGTGTAGTGAAGCTGTAGTATAAGCATTTAAATTATGTTAAAAAGTGTTCTATAGAACAGAATAAATGTTCTATAGAATATATATTTTTCCTCTTCTTTCATATTTCCTTTTTCCCTTCATTTTAGGATTACATTATAGTAGTTCTTATATACAGTTATATTAGTTCCTATATTACTATTACTGCTGTGGGATTTGAATGTCCATTTAGAAAAGCCCACCTGTAACATGGGTGATTATGATAATCATTTTGCAAATTTGCAGCTTGGGGACCAGTACATTTAAATAGCTTGTTAAAACATCATTAGGCAGGAAACTGGAAATTAAGCATAGGTTTTCTAGGTGGTTTCTATAAACCAAGGCTGTCTTTCCTTTGACTATTATATTAATACATGGTAATAATACTGGATGAATGGTAGGTATGGAGGTTTTGCATAAAATCTCAGTAAATAAGGTTTTGTTGTTTCGGCACAGGTTGTAAATACTTTCATTAATGAGTTTCAAGACATTTTCATAAAAATATAGAGATTCTCTTGTGTCCTGCTCAAAGTGCCCTATACACCACTGGTATTCTCAGAGAATTACCAGGAAACCATAAGATTTCTTTGTCCTGCTTCTGAAGCTGAGCAGTACAAGTGGAAAATTTTCTGCTGTTAGACGCAAAACTGAAAAGACTGAAGGGTATAATTGCATGCCTTTTACTGACAGGCTGAGATTTTACAGCTAGAACAGTTTGATGAGAGAAAGTTTCAGTTGAAGTAGAAACAGAGAGATTTTCAAAGAAGTTGACTTATTTTTGGAGCCAACATCTATGGCTGATTTTCATATTTGAACTCTTCTGGCTCACAATGTGTTAGAGCTGTCTATCCATTGCTGAAATTTACAACAGCTGGATAAGAGCTCATAAGCCACTCGGGAAAATAAATGTTACCCTTTCGTTACTTGACATCCTGCAGTGTATGTGAGAGTGGCAGAGAAGCTCTTGGCAAGTGTGTAGGCTTTGTCAGTTTACACCATCCGAGTTCCTCCTGCTCAGACTTCATTGAGAGGATTCTTCTTTTGGCAGCTATTGTCAAATTCTGGCTTCTTCAGACATATCAAACAGCAAAAAGGGGCCATCACTTGGAGAGAAAATATGAGCCACATTCTTTATCGAAGAAGAAGGCACATTGTTTACGTTTCCCGAGTAAAAACTCATGAAACTGAGAAGTTACACATGCACTATTCTATATTTTTAGAAATATGCTAATTCAGGAATATGTTAATAGAAGCTTTTTTTGGACAGTGGAAAATTAAAAGAAAAATAACATATGGAGGCAAGCCATCAGTGTAATGTGCCAGACATCTGAAAGGATGTCACAACTCATTTTATCATTCTGGACAAACACAGAATAAAATAAAAAAAAGATAGCCCCTTGTGCACCACAAGACTACTTCCTCAATCTTGAACACTGATTTTCAAGTTTCTGCACTCACAGTGCATTGACAGTGGTAGATTCACAGAATGTTTTTTCTTCAAAATCCTTTCTGCACTACAGACAGCATTCTGCTTTGCGGGGGTACAAATACAGGGTACAAATACAATCGGTTCAGGGGGAGAAAGAAGGAATTTTAAAAGCAGTACTGTATGTGTAACAAACCTGAATAAATATCCTGTGTGTTCCTATTCTTTGGAATTAGGGAACTATAAAAATATGAAATGAAATAAATTTTGACATTCTCAAAGCATTTCAGCATTTCACTACATTTATTTTCTATATCTCTAGTGACAAATCTTTAGCTGTGGTTTGCTCCATGTTTGTTTTGATATATTATCTTTCAGATCACAGTATAGTAGCATACAGTTAAGAAAAAACCCAAATCGGTCATTTACATATTAGACTGAAAACTCAGATGTAGAATTATATTCTATGTACAATCATTGCGTTGACTTCTGATCCTGTACACGCAAGAAAAAGAGTACATTTATAAAATGATCTTAGAGAGTCATGCAGGAAAAGTCTGTTTTGCAGAGTTTTATAGGATCTAAGACTTGTAATAACTTTCAGAACATCCTCCCTTTCAATTGGTTTGAAGAAGGAGATTTAAGTGGGATTTTCCTGATCCATGGCAAAGAATGCGCAGCATTAAATTCCATATGTATCCCAACATTGATTGACAGGTCAAGCTGTTTCCTTTTGAGGCAATCTATTAAACACTGAAATTCCAAGTGAGCTGAGAAAACTTTTTTTTTTCCAATACGTGCACAAAATTTTGTATTTCTACACCATATCTTCAAGAGTGCCTGAAGTTTCATAGATAATATGTAGGGGCTCTGGAAAAGAAATTTAAGATTAGGATTCTATTGTTCTAGGAATAAAGGAAAATAAAACAAATATATATGATATTGTAGCAGCACCTAAATGTTGGTAAATTTAATTGAATCTTATCTGATTTAATTGAATCTTATCTGAACACATTTCACACTAAAACTTTCTCAAGCTGATACCTGAGATCCATTATCCAGCTCTAAGTGAGAAAACAGTTCAACTGAAAAAAATTGAAACAATCTGTGCAGGGGTGTTATTACCAGCTTCAGTATAATTTTTTTTTTTGGCTTGCAGGGAAGAAAACACTAAATTGCTGCTATTTGTGATATCAAATGGCTATATTAGGCAAACTGTTTTTTGAGGAAAAGTGATTTAAAGTCCCTTAGACTGGAGTTAACTTTATGCAGCCGTTACTGAATTTGAGAAACAGATATGCTACTCCTGTCCCTCAACATTGAGTTTGATTTAATTACCTGCTACTTAGTATCTATCCTTTTGAGAATGGGAATTTCACTTAATTTTAGGCATCTAACCTATGGCAATGCCTAGAAAATTACCTTAATTTATTTATATAACAATTAAAGGGAGTGAGAGGTCTCCAGAGATGATTCAGACTCTTTCAGGTCTGACCTATCTTAGAATCTTTCTTGCTCTTTGCTGTAAAGAAATCCCAGGTTTCATAGTTGTCCAACACAGCCAACTCAGTTACATTCCTGACTTCAGTGGAGTAAATAAAGGCTTTAGCATTTGCAGTCTTGCATCTGCAGTTCTCGTATTCCTACTCTCTGGATCTAACTGTGATCACCAAGCTAGGTAGGTACTCTTAGTTAACAATGTGTTCATGGTAAAAAACCAAGAGCAATTGGCAGCAGGCCTCATTAGGTGCCATCCCTTCCTTTTCTTAGCAGTTATAGGATTAAGTTGTACTTGGTTACAACTGATACTCGCATTTGAACTGAGACTTGCAAAATCTCTTAAGTTGGAGCAGTAAGCGAAGCTGGATGTGGCATGTCCTGCACTATCTCGGCTTTTCAGTGGCTATTCCTTGAGAGCAGAGTTGCTCCTTCCAATTATAACAAACTGCCCAGTGGTTACAAGGGGTGGTCCTACTGTCCTAACAGCCGAAGCATACTCAAACTGCTCAAGACTCAATTACCAGAAATACACCTCTCAAACTGAAATTTCTAGGGGGTGATTTGTTTCACTTTAACATATTAAACTACCCAGTGCGTGTTGTAGAAATGTACTGTCTTCTCTTGTTGCACTGCTTGCAAGCCCACAATGAGGAGGCCTGTTGCAGGGTTAGGCAAACTCTTATTGAACGGATTGGACATGCTGTGTTAAAGTAATTAATGCTTCCTGACCAGCAGAGAACAGAGATTTCCCAATACCTCTCTCAGGCAGTTGCTTGCATGATGTTCACAATTTAGGCTAATCGCTTTCAGACAGACCGGAGGTTTTGGTCTGAGGAGACTGTAGATAGGATTACATTGTCCTACTTCACATGTACCAGTAGTGAGTACAAAACTGTATAATCTGGAAAACTGAATTTAATATTCTGTCCCAAGAACTAGAACCCATCTTTCCATTGTAACTTTTTACTTTGTGCTGATCCCTGCCAGCTGAAAAGAGGATTGTCTTTGCCATAGCAGTACTCCACGTGGGGTCTCACCAGAGCAGAGCAGAATCACCTCACCCAACCTGCTGGCCACACTTCTTTTGATGCAGCTCAGCTTACAGTTGACCTTCCGGGCTGCATCTGCACACTACTGGCTCATGCCCAGCTTTTCATCCACCAGTACCCCCAAATCCTGCTCTGCAGGGCTACTCTCAATCTTGTCATCCCCCAGCCTGTACTGGTACTAGGGGTTGCCCGGACCCAGGTGCAGGACCTTGCCCTTGGCCTTATTGAACTTCAGGAGGTTCACACAGGCCTGCTTCTTGAGCTTGTCCAGGTGCCTCTGGATGGCATCATGATTCTATGATAGAAGCCCTGCAGTAGTACTGGTTGTTCTGCAGTGGGAAGGTCCAACTTATCCACGCTGATGGGCGAGATCTGCAGTACTGTCTGCAAATTCACTGCTCACTGATGTGTTAGCCACATCAACCACATTCTCAAGGTCATGGTGTCCTTTTGTCCAGCAGGCATACCTCAGTTGGAGTGGGTGTGAGAGCTTGGAGTACACCAAGAGGCTCTATGTGCTCTGACAAGCAAGTGGTTACAAGATGGTTGTCCTTCTGTGTAATCCTTTTCTGCAGCCTTCTCTCCGGCCTTCCCAAGATTTTGCTCTTTTTCTTTCTGCAGCTCTTTATACCAGTGTACCTGTTTTCAGAGCAGCCTGATCCAGCTGCACCAGACCTGACCAGTTCCCCTCAAGTGCTGACTCCCTCTGCATGAAGGAAAAACCACAAAGAGCACCACAATCCCATACGAAGGAGAAACAAGGCATTTAGCATCAAAATATTTTAAAAAAATTATAAAGAATCTGTTTAACAGGCCACTCCAGCCTGAAAATAAAGAGCAAGCCAACCTGGCCATAAGTTAAAAGATGGGACATTATTCCAGAATAAACTAAACTGACACATCCATCTGTCCATTCCTAGCTTCGCTGAATATTGCTCTGTTAGAGTGCATGGAGTTGGTGATGTGGTACTACCTGAAGGATTCTGTAAATGACCTCCATATTACTGTGATTGCATAGGATCTTTCTTTGTACACCGTCTGAGCTTAAGACACATTTTACTATGGATCCAGAAAAACCAAGGAAGATAGTTTCTTCAAACTAGATGTGAGCATTCCCCATTTGTGAATACCTTACAAGGCTGGGAAAACCAAGGTAGAAGGATGTGATGATAATGTTCATTGGTACTCCCGTAACGGTGTTCACTGTAGAAATTGCTGTGCCTCACTCTTGCTTGCTTAGTTGGAACAGATCCTGGATTTGGATTATGTTGTTAAAATTTCAGAATATACCTCATGAGTCTGTTGTGATGGGATGAATGCATTTCTTGCTTTAGTGAACATTTAGGTACCTATGATTTTAAAGCACTGGAAAGATCTCAAACCTGGCCTGTATTTGTTTTTGTTAGGCTTGCTAAGACATATTTTGTTTCTTAGATTTCAGTTGAAGGCTTCAGAAATATTGCCAATGGCTGCAGTGGCATTCAAGATTTGGTAATGAACAGCATGCCAACTCTTACAGACAGATGTATTCAAGTAAGAAATTGAAAATAAATCTGTACTTTGAGGAAGTTTCTGATGTTGGAACCAGGTTACCCTCTCAAGTGACTTGAAAGAAAGTTATGCAGATACAATTTAAGAGGGAAATTTCTACCAAAAAACATTTTTACAAATCATTATATAATTATGTTTGTAAGTTTTGCTCACTTGCAGGCCCTTTTAGAAAATTTCAGTTGTCTTCTCTTGTTTTGCTACATGGGTATGGTTGAACTACAGTGTTCCACTTTATAAATGTGAGGTTTTAGGTTTTTCAGTGTTAACCAAATGTAATGTATGGGAGCAGCATTCTGCTACTGATTTTGCCCATCAGAAAAGAACTTTCAGGCTTCTGCAAAAGCGATTGTTAACTAGATCACTGTCTTGGGTGTCTTTCTTACTTTATGTCTCCAGTTACTTCTTTTCCTTGTGTTCCCACACTTAATAAATATATTGAGAATTTCAGTACATTTATACCGCTCGTTGTCTAGAAGTTACTGTTAAAAGGGATTCCAACTATTTGTTTGAAATTGTAACATTCAATATTATATGCAGAATATTTACTGATCTTTTGTTATGTGACAGAATAGGTACATGAATATTTTATTTCACTTTTTCCCCTTCAAAGGCTCTGGTTGAAAAGTGCCAACAGATAGCGTCTGTTGTCTTTCTTCACTCTCCACATCTTTCTAATACAACTTTTAAAGCTCTTGCTGGATGTAAACTTGTCAAGGTCAGCACTGAAGGTTAGTATACTAATTCACAAAGTTGGTAGGGTGATGTCTTTTTAAAATTCACCCAGATAACTTGAAATAAATCTTCCATCTGATTTCAGTGGGTGTTTGGATCAGGCCCTTTATATATGTCAGATGTGTAACTTACATCTTTATATATTTCAACAGGGAATAAACAAATTACTGATTTAAGTTTCGAGTTGATGAGTAAATGCTGCCCATATATCAGGCACATTCATATGGCTCGTTGCCCGGAGGTTACAGATGCTGGTCTTCAGATGATTTCACCACTGAAGCATATTCTTGTGCTGAATCTAGCAGACTGCATAAGGTACGACATCACATCCGGATTTCTGTAAACTGTTGCAAACAAGTTTAGTAAAGTTAATTATTCTCATAATAAGTCCAGTTAGCACATCTTTCAGTTTTAAAAATAAATTCTTAGAATGTTAATACTTGTATCTTAATATTTTTAAAAATATTGTCTACAAGTAGCTTTTTGTTCCTCTATCACAGTTTTAAAAATCCACTCACTGTTACTTAAATTCAAGCAAAAAAATAAACTGTGGGTGTAATATTAGTAGCCATGGCATTTTTTAGTGCTGGAATGTGACTATGACAAGGTGAAAATGATGAACAAAGGCAGTGCCAGTGCCACAGCTCTGTTAAAATTTGGATACTGTTTAATTTTGTGAATATTAGAATAATATTTTGTAACTATCTCGTACTAAGATGTAAAAAAACCTGCCATCTTTTTAAAATGACCAAGACAAGATTGTAATTTTTGTTGTAGAGGAAGGATGTATTTTATGTGAAGATTGTTTTCCACTTCAGGTGTGTCATGTATCAGTAGAAACAAAGACAAACGAAAAGGCTGCGCACTTGTTCCCTGATTTGTGGCATGGTGATGAAGTCAAGGCTGGGAGGAAGCAGGGAAGACAAAACCTCCAAACACTTAAAAAATCAATAGACCTAAAAAAATAGTACAAGGAAGCTAGAATTGCTGCTTATCTTGAAATTTCTGTTGTGTGAAGTTTTAGGGCTTCTGCTTTAATGTGTAACTAAAGTACTTTTTTTGCCTGTTAATGCTGTGTAAAAATTTGGTAACATTGCAGGTAGATGAGCTGAGAGGTGCTGGAGAAATACTGTGAGAGTTGGTACTTCAGCTGGGCACATGGGCCAGCTGCCTCATTTTCTGGTTTCGCATTTAAAAGGCTGGATTTTCCAGTCCGCTAGCCAAATCTGGGGTTGTGTGTTTTCACATGTGTCTATGGTCTCTGCTGCTAAACAATTGCTGAATAACCTTAATAAAACTCTTGAGGTAGTTGTAAAGCTATTGTAAAACTCTGTGCTTGTTACTGCTTTTGCGGGCACTTCTAAAAGTTCCAGCATCAACAAAGTTATATGTAACACTTCTAAACTTGGTGAAGAATTTTTCTCAAGAGATATGAAGCTACGAAAGGGAGATTTTTAGATTTAGATTTAGATTTAGATTTATTAGTATTTATGTTTCTCGTATTTGGACAGTATGTTGCTATAAAAGTTCACATTGTGAGTCAGAAACATTTAGGAATTTCTCACAGAAATCAAGAAACGCGCTGGTGGTAAAATCTTAAGAACAGATTTTGAAATGCTTAGCTGTCTTAGTGCTCTTAATCAGTTTCCTTTTTTAGCCTGGCATTTTATCTAAGAGTCAAAGTTTTTCAAACTTAGTTATATGCAGGTTTTTTTTAAGAAAAGCAAATCTAACAATTCAGAATTCTTGAATTACAGGAAGTATTTGACTACATGTGAAAAATTAAGGAAGAAATTTAACTGATCATGATGATTAGAATTTAGAAATCATAAAGATGTGAGTAAAAAGGTGTCTGAAAGTGGATACAAGCAATGTGGTGGCTCATACTCTTTGCACATTTTCCCAGTTTTTTATCTTCATGTATGATAAAGCAGTGTGTGGCCTGTGTTCTTATAATCAGCTGTCTGGAGAAACGTAGCATGTATATCCACAGAACAAATATTTCAAAAATAATTTTGTGACTATTTCAGCTTTCAAGCCCAGTATGGCTGCAGGATATCTTTTTTTTTTTTTTTAAATTCAGTTGACTGTGCTGCCAGGCTCTGCATTCCTTACAGACTTAATGCAGGTTAATTAGTCTGAAAGTGTATTTCTTAAATTTGAATGAAAAACAACTGCACTGTGAAATAACGCTAGAACTATCACAGTGGTTGAATTATTGCAGTGAGATTACTTGAACGCTCTGTTCCGGTTATCATTTTACTAGTAGTACTATTCCTACCCATATGTTTATAGGACCTTGGGATTTGCAGTGATTCTTTGTGCTGTGACAAACTGTGCAAGCCAAAATACGATTCTGTGCTACAGAATTCTGGGATTAATTTTGTATTCATCAGGGAATACAGACTAAATACCAGGAATGCATTGAAAAGATGAATGTACAAGTAATGTTAAACATACCAGAGATATGAACTGTATTGAAACACTTAGCCAAGCTGTAGTCAGCTTTCTAACCCTCTCAACTTGGCTGAAAGATTTTCTATCTACTGAATTTTTAAAACTCTTTTTTATAAGTTAGCGATTTGTGTGTGAGACGTACAATTGACTAAGAGAAACACTGAAGAGCTTAGGTTAGCTCTTCATGCACGTGTACCGAACAGCTGCTACATACATATGCAACCTATCACTTTTGTTTCTGTGCCAAAGGTCAATTTTTTGTTAAATTATTTCAGTTCCTTACCTTAAAAATGACAAACCAAACATTACTCTGAAATGTTTAAACAGGTTCTGATACATTCTAGGTTGGTTTTCCAAGCTCTGTATTTTGGGGTGCTATCATATCTGAGTGCTGGAACTAATAGAATTTCTCGTAATCTCCAACAGACTTTTTTTACGGGAAATTCTGGCTTTCAGCAGTTCCAAAGAGTATCATCTTTCTAACTGAGCCATTCATTATTCTGACGCCTTCTTGGGTTTAAAAAGCTATTTAAAAATATCATTATTAATTTCTGCTTATCTACAACGCAGGCTGTGGAAAGCAAATGTTATATTGATTTGTATGGACTAGGAAAAATGCATGTAAATATTGCCTACATTTCTCTTTTAGCATCAGTGATGAAGGCGTAACGACATTTGTACAAGGTTCTTCAGGAGCTAAACTGAGAGAGCTGAATCTGAGTAATTCTTTTCGTGTCACTGATGCTTCTGTTACAGAAATAGCACAAAGGTACCAGAGTCCAATTTCTCTCTCTAGTCCAATACAATATTTTTCTAGCGTGGTTAGACTTTGAACGTGTTGCTAATGTTCTTAATATGTTAATAAATGGGTAAAATTATACAGCCATTTATATGCAGAAAACAGTACTGGATAAATGACTAGTCCCCTTTGGCATTGTGAGTTTCTTGAAAAAATGCTCTAATATATGAAGGGGAATTCACCAATATAAATATGGAAACCTGTGAAATCTTGATTTTAGGGAGAAAAAGAGTGCTTGAATGATGGTTGTCAGTAATAAAACTGCAGTAAAAGATTAGTATGTATAAGTCACATTTTGTAAACTCGATAAATGCTGTTGTCTGCACAAACACAAAACACTCTATTGCAAACATCTTCAGTGCCAGTTCCTCGGAAGTACAATCGGATAGCTGAGCACCCCTGAGTGTAGATGCGCTGTTTGAGGATTCACATTTCTCAGGTCTTCTGGTTTGGTTATGGGAACATAGAGTTTATGGTGCTTACTTATAAAGTAAAATTCAGTCTTCCACTCGTGGTCAGTGAGTGTCAATTTGCAGACCCTGGCAATGTCTTCATTTGCTGGGTATCGTGATTTGTGTTGCTGCAGCTGGGTGTGGGTAACAGCTGTGGGGTCCTGAGTTCTGTCCGTGCAGTGAGCTTTGAAGTTCTTGTGCAAGGTGTGAGAGACTTGGGGACAAGTCAGGCATCAAACTAATGTAAAAAATATTTTCATTTGTAATTCATAAGATGATTTACTTTCATTGCTGTCCATGGTTTGAAATATTTTCAATGCTTGCGTATTATGAGTATAATACTTGGAAGTGCCTATGTAGGCAAAGTATCAAAAGTCTGGTCTCGTTCCATGGGTCTAGAGTGCTCCTTTTCATAGGTTCCCTGAAAAAAAAATTAGCAAGGTTTATTACAAAAATGTACTTGCTATACTACAGTTCTGTAACCACAGTGGTAAGATGTCGTTTCTGGGTTATTTTATTGTATTTAGATGTCATGAATTGACCTACCTGAATCTGCATCACTGTGAAAATGTGACTGATGCTGGAATTGAAGCCTTGGGAAATATGTCATCGCTGATATCCATTGATCTCTCTGGAACCAGCATCTCAGATATGGTATGTGTAGATTAGATAGATAGATAGATAGATAGATAGATGGATGGATGGATGGATAGATAGATAGATAGAATGTGTACTGTATATATGATTAAAGAATGAAGAATATGTTTACTACTTATCTAGGCTTTCTGAAAAGATGCAATAAAAATACATTCATTTAAAAACCTGCATGAATATGAAGCAGTGGAGTTGCAGTATCATGAAAACATATTTTAGAAATGTATATAATATAATATTAGCCCAGGTAGTACACAATGCAAGATAATTCTTATGTTGGACAATTGTTGCATTTGAAAGAGGGAAACAGAAATTGTCAAAAAGAAAAGGTTTGGCTGCTGTGAAACTGATTGAAAAAAAATGTTAAACAGAAATTGTTTTTTCTCCAGGATGATTAGACCTGAGGAAAAAATGGGGAAAAAAAGGTATTTAAAAAATCTTAAGTTTGTAAAAATTGTGTTTTCTGTGAACTAGATTTTCTGGGGAAAATTCCTGAATGTTAGCTTTATCAGAGGCACGGCCCTACACTGCGGTCTAGAAGATAATTGGTAGTGAAAGAATTGCTAACAAGGTATCTTCAATGTGTCAAGTTGTGAAGGCTCTGGAAAGCAAAATAGCGAGTATGGGAGCCAGGTTAAACATCCCAGGCCCCCACATTAGATGTTCTTGGCAGATCCTGCCTTGTGCGCAGGGTTCAGAGCCAGCTCTGCTGATTCTTTTGCTTTTGGGGCAAACTCTTTTCAGTGAACATAGAAATGTAGGACAAAACTCGTGAAGAGAACTTGTCCTAGGGATTATTCACTCAGTCACTGTTCAAACAGAATTCTGACCAAGAATTGACCAAGAACTCCCAAGAGAGTTGGAAATCCAAGAAGACTTAATTTAATATGATAATTTAAAATATCGTAAAACTATGTCTGAGTGACATTTATGCTGCCTTGAATTCCAGTCCCACAATGTTTCAACGTGCATGTTTTCTTCCTCCTTGCCTGCCACGGCTATCTTTTAAAATGCCGTGTTGCTTTTTACTCTAGTTTTCACATAGCACAACCCATGACCTCGGCAATAAGCCAAGCCCTTTTGCTGACACTGCGTTTCTAAGGCTTTCAGTTTTCTCTCTCCCAAAAGACAGATAAATTAACTCAGAAACTGAACATTTATAATTTTTGTAATTTGTGATCTGATTGCCAGTACTAACTGCAAAACTCTTAATGGTTTTTGCCATTTGCTGTGTTTAAGTGTATAACATTCACATGTGTATAATAAATATATTTTTAATCTTAAAACATTTGATAAAAGGAAATCTAGCAGTCTGCTTTGCAACAAGCTGCTACTTGTATGCTTTGACTTTATATTATGCATTTCATTAACATACAGAGGAAGTTGTATTAAGTTCTCTTTCAATTTAGACTTTGCAAGTGTAGATTTAGAAGTGTAACAGAGAGCACAATGTTTTATGTGCAGTAATCCACACTGTTACACTGCCCTGATAAATAAAAAACTGTAAAGCTTACATGCTTTCCTGCAATCTATGCAGTCGATCTCTGTTCCTTTTGCTGTCTTGCTATTTAGTGTGAAAAATGTAGAATGTGCAACATAGATTTGCACTACACAGGAAAATTTTCCTTTCTGCTTTTTAAAATGACAGCAGAATTCTTCAGCTCATCAAAGCAGAGCAGAAATTACTTCAGTAAGGATGACATACTCTTAAGGGAAGGCTAGGGGAGAAAAGATAGAGTCAGATTTTCTTACAGATTTGTGTCTCAAGTGTGATCAACTTAGTATGTAGAAGGTTTCTTTCTACTGTTCATGCCTTTCTCTTTGTAGTTATCCTGATGCCCAATAAATGAATGTTCCTGGTGCAATTTTTCTTTTGTTTGGGGAATTTATTGAATTTGGAGTAAATAAATTGACTCTTAGGGTTGTCCTTGACAAGAAATCTTGTTAATAGAAAATGAATTACAATACCCTGTAGACTAACAGTAATTACAAAATATAGTGCTAATAAGAAATACATTAAAGGTCTCATTTTTGGAGAAGTTTATTATACCTGTCCTGAGTCTACTCCTCAGTGGAAAAGCTAGAATTGAATAAAATTTATTGTTGCATATATTCAGATTTTTGGTATTTTGTTGGAAGTTACCTATTTTACAGAGAGAAAATGCCTAGGCAAACTGCTAAATACAGGCTAGAATAAGGCAAGCAATTCATCGCCTCTTTAAATTGTATGTGTGCTTACTTGAAAAATGGGAAGAACCCTGATACACTTCTGAAATCAAGGATAAAAAGAAAATATGAAGAATACACAGAAATACTCTTCCTTCTGTGTTTTATTCTGCAATGACTGTTGTACATGAAATTCTCTTTCATACTAATCTAAGGCCCCATGCTGTCCTCTGGCTGAAATAGCTCCTTAGTAACTCTCTGTGCATCAAATCAGCTGATAGTTCACATTTTTTGTGTGCTATCTGTAGTTAGTCTTTGAAGCAGAGGATAATTTGTAATCCCTGGGAACTCTGGAGTTCTATGGATGTATAAACAGTTAACTTTCTCTTCTTGTGTGTTTATACTTAATGATCTTCAGATCCTGGCTGGTCCTGAAGGCCAGGCTGGAACAGAAATATTTACTAAAATTTTAATAATAAGTTTCTAAATAGGGGAAAAACCCCCAAACCCTAAAATTGGCATTTTGGCTTTCCACAGTTACCTAGAGTAATTTCTTTGCACTCCTGTTGGGATTCTGAATTTATGGTGACCTGGAGCCATAGACCAGCTCCACAATTTGGTGTATTAGAAAATTAGGCCAGTAGGACTGAGTACGAGCTCTGTGAAAGTTAAAAAAAAGATATTATCGGGTGTAATAGATATAAACAGCAACAGACTGAAAATGAATTAGTTGCACTGGATTTCCAAAGGAAAGGATGTAACAAATCACACACGTTCCCAAGGCAGGGAAAAGGAGGTGTTAGAATATATTAAAATGGGCTCCAAATTCAGATGTTAGCGCTCTGAGTTGCTTGGGAGGATAAAGAGAAAATTTGACCTGGAGACTTCGGAACTTAATTCTGCATAGCTATAAGAAATACTAAGACAAAGTCATTACAATCAATGCCAGATGTGCTAAGACCTTGAGTCCCAATGCAAATCAGCAATGCTGAAATTGGGCTTGATATTTTTACAGGACACTCTGTTGCAATGGAAGCCCTGTTGTCTGGACTCAGTGTCAAGAAACATATTTCATGAGTTATGATCAGATCTAACTACCAATGTGTTAGATACAGCAATGAAATTCTGTGACATGCATTATGCACAAAGTCTTATAGAGCGATTTCTGCACTGCAACAGAAAAATGTCTCTGCAGTTCCTGTGAGCAGATCTGACCTACCTCTATATTAGCTGAGGCAGTGGAAACCATATAGCTGCATTTCCTTAAGAACTTGCCCATTTTCCAGAAGGTTCTTGCCATCTGAAATCGAGCTGTGTTCTGCCACACATGTATTGTTATTAGCAAAATGATACCGCGTGATAAGAGTTACATTCTTCTAGTGTTTGATCCATCAAACTGGTGCCTGACTGTGGCTAATCTGTGCAGAAATCTGAGAATTTCAGAGGTTAAGCCGAGTCATTTAGTATTAAATGGCTCAGAAATGGAAAGTGAGAGATCCCTCTGAAGAGCTGTCTTCCAAGATTGGAGTCACTTTGAGGTCAACCTCTTTGGTCTGGAGTATGAACAGGAAGTCACATCTGTACATCTCTGGAATGTAAAGATCCATTACAGATGCTGGCCTTTAGGTTTCAAAGAGATATGTGGATGGAAAAGTCAGAAGAAGTTGAAAATAGTGTAGCACATGGTTATTGTTAGTGAGAGTTGGTATATTCATTGCAGTCTGCAGTTGACGGGCAGAGATTTGCAGTTTGTGAATATGAATAATAAAGAGTTGTTCTTTGTGATGCCCCCGCCTCACATGACTATTTTCTCTAGAAAGTGAAGATCCTCACCAACTGGCACACTCAATGCTCATTTACTCATCTACAAAAAATGTGAAGAAATAATAGTAAAAGATGTTCTGCAAAAGTTTGTAGGCATCACATAATAAAGTAAATGAAACAGAACAGAAATGTAAAAATTGCTTGAAAAAAAAGCTGTTCGAGAGGAATAAGAAGTTTCTTTTAAAGTTGTTTCCTAAATGGAAATGGTAATATACATGCTACATATAATGAGCAGAGTGAAGTCTTTCCTTTTTCCATGGCAGCAGAAGATGGATCCAATATACATGGGGTGATTTCTTTATTTTAAGGTGGAAGTATGGTTTTGGAGATCCGTAGAGTGGGTGATCCTAGTCTGTGTGCTGTGCAGTATTTGTTTTGGTGGCATCTATTTCCAGGAATTCCAAAGCTGATATCATACTTCTGACCACATCTTTCAAAAATGTCAAGAGGCTTTGCATAGCAGCATTAGTTTTCATGTAGCAAAAAAAAAAAATCATTATAATATTCTTTGGTATTTCATTACCAAGTACATTAAAGTGGTGCCACTTTTAAAAAAAAAAGAAAAATGCATGAAGAAGTTATGTCCTAAGGTTGCACCTATCACTATCAGTCTCTGCTGTAAGGAATTCACGTTCTGACATAAACCCATTTGGGGTTCAACTATGAAACTGGTTTTTTGTCTCGAATAGGAGTGCTCTGGTCAACAAAATTTTGAAATCTGTAAATTTTCATGAAGTTGTTGAAACAGTCACCACATAACTGCATCTGCTAAGGAAAATGCAAGTTTGTTGTTTTCATAAGTAGCCAGGATTGGAAATCTCTTTCATTGTTCCAGTTCTTGGTTTTATTCAGCCTGTGAGATTGCAGGAATTTGCAAAATTTGAACTCCAGCCAGGCTCGTCCAGCATTATTATCATTACAGTGTCCACATCTGGATTCCAGACACTATCTGCATCTGCTTATTTTTTCAAGATATTTCCTCTCTGTGCAGTACTGATCACTGCCTAACTGTAGATAATTTATTAACCATACGGAATAAAGTGATAACTTTGTTTTTCAGTAAAGTTTATTGATATGAAACACTGAGATATTCTGCTGCGACTATCAAAATACATTTTACAAAACCAACATTTAATTCTCCTTCATGTTAGAGAGTTTAGGATCAGAACCTGATCCTCTTTCTTGGTGTACCAAGCAGTAAAAAAAAATCACAAAATATCTTCGTATCCTTTTGCACTCCTAAAATAGGAATTTACCAAAGTTTTCACCTCCCTATAATCTTGAATATGGGAATTGTTCATGCACCTATGAACATGACTGCATCATTTCAAATGTTCTCTTGTATCATAGCTGTGGCCATAAAGCCCTTACTGGTAAGCTAATCAGAAAAGCAGCAATTTTAAGATATTATTTGGTCATAGCAAATAGTATTTTGTACTTCTGATGAAAAAAAAAGCTGTGAAAAGTTCTTTTAAACCTATATTTTGGAGGAGGTCTGTAAATGTATTTTGTTTTATGAGAGTCCTGCTCTGTGTCATGTTTAAATATTTCACGCTAGGCTACTTCAGTTTCTTTCTGAAGAGGTAGGAATATCTAATTTTTTGCTTTCTTGGTTAAATTATTTCTGAAAATAATTCTTAACCCTTGTACATATTTCAAGCAAAAGCCAGAGGATAAACTATATGCATTCCCCTGAAGAAAATGTCTTAAAAGGTGCTGTGAGTTTTATATGGAAGCTTTAATATACATGCAATGGATATTATCAACCATCTTAACATATTAAATACAATTGCATATAATTGCATGTATTGATTTTTAAGATTATTATTATATTTTTAATTTTTTTAGGGCTTGAGAGCACTTGCCTACCATGGAAAAATAAAGGACCTTTCTATATCAGAATGCAAAAATGTCAGTGATATTGGGATTCAGGTAAAACTTGATTTTTCCTGGAAACCTCTCTATTTCTTCAAACTAACAATGTCCAAAACTTATCTTATTTTACTCTATATGCCATCATTAATTCTTCATTACACCCTTCTACACTCCCACTCTTACAAATGATTCTCCCTTGTCAATCTTTTCCACTTTTTTCCATTCCTTCCATGAATTTTACTGTGTCTTAACTATCATCAGTGCAGTAACTGCACACTAAATTCTGGTTTATTAACACTCATTATCTCATTTTGGTAAAATCGGTCAGTGTTATTAGAATTATTTTTATGGGTAAAGCATTCCACTGGAAACTGGGGGAGATTCGGAGAAGGTAATAGGGATGGTCAGAGAAATGATACAATCTCATAAAAGGAACAGATAACTAAGCAAGGAACCTGCAGTCTGAAAATGGGATGGCTGAAGGAATACGGCTGAGGTATGTTCAATAGCAAGTGGCATGAAAAGGGTGGACAGGGGTCAATTTTTTTTTCTCTGTACTTCCATACGTAATCTAGTGAGCATTAAATGAACCTAGTTTGAAATTTTAGAATGCAGGGAGTAGCTAGTAGATTGAGAGAGGTCCTCCTGCCCTGGTGAGGCCACATCTGGAATATTGTGTCCAGTTCTGGGTCCCTCAGCTCAAGAGAGACAGGGAACTGCTGGAGAGAGTCCAGCACAGAGCCACAAAGATGATGGAGGGAGTGGAACATCTCCCTTCTGAGGAAAGGCTGAAGGAGCTGGGTCTCTTTAGCTTGGAGAAGAGGAGGCTGAGGGGTGACCTTGTAAATGTTTATAAATATGTAAAGAGGGAGTGTCAGGAGGATGGAGCCAGGCTCTTCTCAGTGACATCCAATGACAGGACAAGGGGCAATGGATGCAATCTGGAGCATAAAATGTTCCACAAAAATTTTAGGAAAATCTTTTTCACTGTGAGGATGACAGAGCACTGGCACAGGCTGCCCAGGAGGTTGTGGAGTCTCCTTCTCTGGAGACATTCAAAACCCGCCTGGATGTGTTCCTGTGTGACCTACTGTAGGTGATCCTGCTCTGGCAGGGGAGTTGGACTAGATGATCTTTTGAGGTCCCTTCCAACCCCTGACATTCTGTGTGTGTCTGTGTGTGTGAAGTAAAGAATCACAGAATCTTAAAATTGTTTACATTGGAAAAGACCTTTAAGGTCATCAAGTCCAACTCCTAGTGATGTCAGGTCCATCACTAAAACACATTCCTGAGCATCTCATCTACACGTCTTTTAAATACCTCCAGGGATGGTGACTCAACCACTTATCTGGGCAACCTGTTCCAGTGCTTAACAGAAGAATTTTTTCCTAATACCCAATCTAAACCTCCCCTGGTGCAACTTGAAGCCATTCCCTCTTGTTCTATTGCTAGTAACTTGGGAGAAGAGACCAACACCCACCTCACTACAACCTCCTTTCAGATAGTTGTAGAGAGCAATAAGGTATCCCCTCAGCCTCCTTTTCTCTAAGCTAAACAACCCCAGATCCCTCAGCCACTCCTCATAAGACTTGTGCTGTAGACCCTTCACCAGCTTTTTTGTCCTACTTTGGACACACTCCAGCACCTTGATGTCTTTCTTGTAGTGAGGGGCCCAAAACTGAACACAGGGTACAAGATGCAGCCTCACCAGTGCCAAGTACAGTGGGACGATTGCTTTCCTGGTCCTACTGGCCACACTATTCCTGATGCAGGCCATGATGCTATTGGCCTTCTTGGCCATCTGGGCACACTGATGGCTCAGTTCAGCTGGCTATCAGCCAGCACCCCCAGGTGCTTTTCCTCTGGGCAGCTTTCCAGCCACTCCTCCCCAAGCCTCTAGCATTGCAGGGTTTGTTTTTTTTTGTCCCAAGGGCAGGACCCAACACCTGATGTTGTCAAACCTCATACAACTGGCCTCAGCTCATTGATCTAGCCTGTCCAGATCCCTCTGTAGAGCCTTCCTATCCTCAAGTAGATCAACACTCCCATCCAGCTTTGTGTGATCTGCAACTTATTGAGGGTGCACTCGATCTCCTTGTTCAGATTGTTAGTAAAGATGTTAAACAGAACTGGCACCAGTACTTGAGCCACGGGGAACACCACTTGTGACCTACCACCAGCTGAGTTTAGCTCCATTACACCACTCTTTGGACCTGGCTATTGAGCCACTTTTTTACCCAGCAAGAGTGTATGCCCATCCAAGCCATGAGTAGCCAAAGATGACTGTTCCCAAAACGTGTAGTTAAATTCCTTATCCTTATCAAAAATTTCTTGAAATTTATCTAAATCTTTATGGAGATTTGACAAATTCAATATGATTGCTTAGATTTATTGCTCTGTGTTTCAGAACAAATAGAAGAAATAAACACTAGTTGGAAGCTTTACAGGAAAAAAAAAAGGACCATCCATCTTGTTAGGAATAAGAGAGAATTTACATCCAAATAAGAACACTTTTTTTTTCTGTAACAAAATTGTTCCTAACCATACGTAACTTAAATGCTTAAATCATGTTCTTTAGTTATATGAATTTCATGCCCATAAACAGTTGCAGATCATAATGCTGCAGGTACAGGCAATGCCATCACATTATCCATCTTCAGCGTCTACATTTTTTCCATTATAAAGCTCCAACATCCATCGTTTTATAGTCATATACTGTAAGAATGAGTCAGTTGTTGCTGCACCACAAGAGATGCATCTGGATTGAATCTTGAAACCCAACATACACGTCAGGCCATTAGGATTTGCTTCTTTAGGAATAATTCTGACTTGCCTTTCATGAATGTTCTGTGTAAAGTTCCATTTTTTTAACCAAAAAAACTGACCTATGTACCTCACGGAAAGCCATGTAGTGCCAGCACTGCTTCTTTCAGAGAAAATTTCCTTCTGAGTTGTGCTATGCTCATGGCTAAGAAGCTATTTCAATTGTCTCACTAGATAAAGTTCAAAAAAACACTGTGAAAAAAGAAATGTTTATACTTTTGTTGTCTGCCATTTGAAGTTAAACTTTTTGGGGAGCTACATGCAGTAGTTACAGAAGGTATATTTTCATTGAACTAGGGAGGGTAGGAGAAAGAAAAAGAGGTATAAGGTAACTCGAAACAAAGTGGCAAGTCCATTTTCTAAGTTGAATTTAAGGAGATAGATTTTTCTGGAAAATTTGCAGGGTGATCATATTGTATGCTGCATGACTTGGTTATCCTTTGATTATATGAAGAATATTAAAATGATGTGAAAAGAGAATACATCTTAAGAGGGATTTATTAACTTTGTTAAGGTAAATGGCTGGAAAATTATAAAATAACTAAATAATGTGACAAAAAGTAATAGAAATAATGTTAAAGGTACAGTGTTAATTCTTTTAATTGTTCCCAGATGTTATTACACTATGTAATGCTTACAAAAGCACATATTTTGTAAATAGGATATTTGTTTATTCATAATTGAGATGATGCTCATTTAATGAGAAGAAATTTAGTATTTCATATTTTCATTGGTGCTTGTGCTGTCCTCAGACCTTAGTTACATGGAATTAAAACTGTAAAAATAAGCTAGAAAATGATGTTATTTTCTTCAAGTGATATTCAATTCTTTGTAATGTCTAATTATTTTGCAAACATTTTTTGTCTTCACAACCTCTTCTATTTTCATTATAGGCATAGAACCAGGGGAATGGAGATGGCAAGAGCAAACAAAGCTCCATTGCCTTTGATTATGAATATAATTTCAGCACTATGTGCAAAATAATGTAGGGATAGAGTTAAAGTATAGAGAAAATTCAGAACCCAACTTTGAAGGATGTTTTAAATATGTATGTAGACAAACCGTGCCAGTAAAAATAAGATAAACTTATCTCACAGGCATTGAAATCTTGGCTTCAGCTTGTGCTACATACCCTAGCTGAGAATGTAGTGATTAAGTCATCATATCTGAGGCCTAATTCTGGAGGGGATGCAGTTTCTTTTGCATATGGATAAAAACCATTCAGTTATTTGATTTAGAATGTTTCTGTATTGCAGGTAACCAACAGCCTGTAGAGCTAAGACTGAAATAGGAAAGGTACAGAAGCTAATATAAATTCTGAATTGTCCACTTTAACCAGTCTTAAGTTAAAACATTGGCATTCTAATATTTACATAAAATAAAACAAGAACCCAAAGCCCAAGAAGCACTGGCTTGCTACAGCTGTACTTATAGACAGAAAAAAGAAGCTAGAGTGAGGATACAGACAGAAAGTTCTAAAATTCCAGTCTATGAAACAAATTTCAGACAATAAATTTCTCTGCATCTGTTTAGGTAAGGTTTCTGAAAATCACACAGAATCGTGTAATTTTTGATCATTAGAAAGCTAACATTTTCCAGTGATCAACCATATGTTCGTGTTCAAGCTCCTGTTTTACATAAGAAAAAAATAGTTATGTGTCAAAGGCTGATTAATGCAAAAGTCTAATTACTACAGATTATTTTTTTCAAAATGAAAAATATGTAGTATTTGCGCATGATAAATATGTGAATCTGTGTGTCTCTGTGTGCATGCACATGTGTTATTTATCCGTGTCGTCCTTAGCCTGTTTACCTCAGGACTAATTCTTGAAAGTTTTTGAAAGCTTCATGTAAGTTTTTTTTTTTTAAATTCAACATACTGCATAAGTACTTCCTTCTTTTCCCCAAAGAGTTAGAATTTCCATTCCAGTAAATGACAAATTACAATGGCTTTAGGCCAAGATCAGCAGGTCTGGAAGATCTGCACAGGGACAAATTTAAGGTATCTCACCGTGGTTTTAGTGTGAACATCACAGAAGAGATTCTCACTGAAGCTAAAGCTTTGCTGTAGCCACAAAATGTTCTACAGTGCCTGAAGAGTTCTACAGTGTAATGTTCTACAGTTCATCATGGCCTCTTAAGGTGAAGAAATACAATTTTAGGTTGTTTGGTTCCTGAGTTAATAACCTGCAGGCTCTTCAATAGAAGGTTTCCACAAACACAAATTATGCTCTATCTTCTCTTTGTAGGCCTAGAAGTGTATATTCCATGTTTGAAAAAGATTCAAACCAAAGAGAGAAAAGGAGAAAAGTATGTTTTATGACTCTATGTGGCTTTTCATAGGAGTTTCATTGCAAAAGATAAATGCGCATAATGTGCCAGAATTATAACTACCCATGTTTCATGAAAAACAAAGTTTAATTTAGGTTCTCTGATGCTATTTAAAATACAAAATGTAACGTGCATTTTGCCAGAAGTTTTCATTCATATGATCATCTGTCAGACATGCAAATATCAAATGTAAGATGAAAAATATATGAACACATTGAGTTGGTCATATTGGCCCTTTGGCCTTTCCAGTTGGCCTTGTAGAAGAGAATATGGAAAAGATATTAATGTAAAAAATTTTTTAAAATCACATAGAAGCTGGTATCACAAACATGGCACTTCAGCCACAGCTAACTGGCCTGAACTCCACAGAGAAAATCAGAACCCAGAATTCCTGAGTGACGGTCCTCAGATTCTTACCCAAGCAAATCATGTAATCTATACAGAGGTAGTTTGTTCATTCTGGGGAAAAAAAAAAAAGAAAGAAAAAACTAGTTAATATACATAAAAATGAGCATTTGCAGAGAGAAGAATAAATGTATTTGAACTGATTGTTTAAGCACAAACCTTTAGGTTCTGAGTTGTGCTCAACTGAAGGAACTCAAGTTGCACATATTTTAATATATGCAGTCAACTTAAATGCTAGTCTAATTAACACATTGTATAATACCTGAGAAATGGAAAATAGCCTCTTAGTGCATCTCTTCTTTTCCTAGTAACATTCACAGCCAACAGCTGAATGGCTTCACTCCTAATAGAGGTTACCTAGAAAGCTGAAGTGCCCGAAGCGGATCAAAGGATTGAAGTAAATGTATCATAAATAGAGAAAAATAGAATAGGCATGTCACCTAAGAATGATTGGTTTGTTTGTTGCTCTTTCAGGAGTTCTGCAAGGGCACAAAGTACCTGGAACACTGCCACGTCTCCTACTGCCCTCAGCTGACGGATGACGCTGTGAAAATCATGGCATTTCACTGCCAAGGACTGACATCTGTCAGCATAGCAGGTTGCCCAAATGTATGTATAAGAAATGGGGCAATAGCTCTGGGATTGCTATTGCAAGGAAGTACTTAGCATTTCATTCAGAAATTTAACCTTCTAGCATCTGTGTCTTGTCACAATTCTTCAATGTACTCAGTTAATTTAGAAATCAGAGCTTCAATTCAGCTGACTTTCCGCGAGTTTTAAGTTCTGAGACTTGGCGCCTGAGGGTTTGGCTTTGGATGCAGCTACAGCATAAAGGTGTCTGTACTGTGCCAGGTAAAAGCTTGTCTTTCCAGGGGTTGCTGTCTAGAGAAGGGTGAAGAGAGAAGAGCTTTTAGTGGTACCCTCTCAGCTTCTGGTGTTTTGAGTGCTTCCAACGGGTGATCATAGGATCATAGAATGGCCTAGACTGGAAGGGACCTTAGAGATCATCTAATCCAACCTCCCTGTCATGGGCAGGGACGCCTCTCAACTAGATCAGGCTACTCAAGGCTCTGTCCAACACCTCCAGGGAGGGGGTAGCCACAATGTCTCTGGGCAATTTATTCCAAAGTCTTGCCACGCTCATACTGAAGAATTTCTTCCTAAGATCCAGTCTAAATCTATTCTCCTTCAACTTAAACCCATTTCCCCTTGTCCTATCAGTGGACACTCTTGTAAAAAGTCCCTCCCCAGCCTTTCTGTAGGTTCCCTTCAGGTATTGGAAGGCAGCTCTCTTTTTACAACTCTCGGTATTTTCATCCAGCACACAGACTAGGATCACCCACTCTATGGTTCTCCAAAACTATATTTCCACTTTAAAATAAAGGTGGAACATAAACTTGGGCATGAGACTTTTATACCTGTGCCTTTACGTGGCAGAGCAGTGGCAACTTTGAGTGCATCAGCTTTTAGGCACTGCTGCGATTTTCAGAGATGTATGTTCACGCATAATTATTTTGAAAATTCTAAGCCTGACAAACTAAGTATTTTGGAAAATAAAAGTTATGAAGTATTTGGATGACTTATATATAGGGAAGACTTCCTTAGGTGTTTTTTTTTATAGTGAGTGCAGAGAAGAGTTTCTACAAAGCACCAGTCAGGGAACATTTCCTCAGTTCTTGGAGAAACCTTGTCTCTCTACTGACTGCTAGAAGAAGACTCAGAATACTAGTCATCCCAGGGCTACATGAGTATTCCCTTCATATCCAAGTTAATGTGACAGTTTTGCTGGTGGTTCCCAACTGTCACCAGGGTGCTTTGGTGAGTACTGTGAGCATTGTGGTTAGTAAGTATTTATGACCAGTAAAAACATGTGCAATTGCAACCATATTAAGTTACAAAAAAGAAAGCTGCTCAACTAATTTTCATTTAGAATGTCTAGATATCTGTAAAAAAATACAGTTATTTCCACCTATTTGTTTTGACTAAGATTCATCTATAGGGAAACTTAGTTCCTCTTTGCCATGAGTTTATACTACAGCATTTTTTCCCCTGTATTTTCTGTATCAGTTCTTTTTGATTGAAGGCTTGCACATCAGTTATCTTCTCCCTATATCTGAGTTTGTGCTATCTATTGAAATTATTGCTATTATGAAGGCCTAAATCTTCCCTGTACATTCTGACTTAATACCTCTGGCTTTTGTGTATTTAATTATTTCTGTGCTTTTAATTATTTTCTTTAATAGCAAAATCAAATACTTGCTGCATTTTGCCAATAAACGTTCAAACAAAAACTTTAAAATGCTAATTTCAATCTTTTTATTAATTTATTGGAAAAGATTGTTGCAATGTTGCTTCTATCACCATCAAGTGGGAATGGATCAAGCTTATTACTACTTTGGGAAAAGTTCATCTTGAAATATCCTTTAAAATTTCATCATACCCATTGCACTGATTTCCTCCTTTTTTCCTGCTACCATGTCCTTTTTCCTTCCACAAAACAGCTGCAGCCATCACTTGTCTCTGCCTTCTTCCTCTCCAACACCCATTTCCATAACCCTTGTCTATCCCTCCAGACCTCGATACAGTCCTCATGTCCTCTTATTCACTGCAGTGGCTGAACACAGCCTCCTGGCTAGAGAGTTTGAGCTGCCTTGTCTGACTAGTTAGCCAGCCCTAAACTGCAGATATTCCGATCAATTTGTTTGCCTTCCACAAGCTCCTACATTTCTGAGCCTCTCAGCCAAACCCCACAGGCTGTGTTTCAGATCTGGTGGGCCAACAAGGTTGTTCTGTGTCTTACAACAGCCCTTGGCTTCTATCTACCTATTGTGCACTGTTAATTCTTATATACATGGGGTCTCAATCTCCTGTATTCTTTGCTTTTAGATAGATCTGAAGCTATTTTTCCGTGACAGTGATAACATAATTTGTGCGTGGATATCTTCCCAAAGCGGCTGAAGTTAAGTGGTGTTGCAATCCATCTCTTCTGCCATGCTTTCCACTACACCTCGTATACTAACATAGGAAAACAGAACAAAGCAAAACAAAAGCATCTATAAAACGGTAGTAAATACATTTAGGCTGGAAATTGGGAGAGTTTCTGATTATCAGAGCAGTGAACTGTAAAACAACATCCTGGGAAGGTAGATTGAGCAAAGTATTAAGGGATGTTAGGATGGCTCTTGGCAAGGGAATGAACTGCGGCATTTTTTTGTCCCTGCAAACGGGAACAAGAAGCAGACTCAGTGATCTAGCAATCCCCTTGCAGTACTTTGTTCCTAGATGGTATCATTTCTTTAAATGGTTATAAAGCCAATCTGTTAACTGCTAACAACCTACTATTTTCAGAAAAGAACATCAAGACTCTTCCAAATAAACCTATACATAAGTTTACAAGTCTTTTTCCTTTTCTTGACTTGAATCCAGCTTACAACTCTATAAAATGAGATGAGAACACCTGTGAATGTTAAAACTAATGGGTCTTTCAAATCCTTTGGCAATCTCTAGTGTAAATTGAGGGGATCCAGCTGCTAAGTAAGGAAATATTTTCCACTCAGAGATTGTTTAAAAATGGTCAGGAGATTAAAGTAAGAATGAACCTGTTCCGAAGGATATATGTTAATAGGCCTGAAAGTCGTGTCCTGCAACATCATTTGTATATATATATATAAAAATAAAAAAAATAACTAAAAATAGCAAAAGAACATGGAAAAATATCAATATAGAAATACAGATCCATTAAAAATGTTCTGGTACATGCCATGCAGGTTACTCTAAAATTAGAAGAGCTTATCACTATAAACATATCTACTGGAGCAAATTAATTGTCTTTGAACAGACTCCGCTGGCTTCAGTGGACGTGCAGTGAGCCTCCCTGTTGTGCTTCTGTGTACCTAGGAGAGGTATAAGTCACTTTGCAAATGCTGATGCTATAAAATACTTGGCAGTGCAGTTCTGAGTCTTACTCAAGGAATGAGCCTGATTCAAGAGTAATTCTTGTTTCATAGGAAGAAAATGAAGTTACTGTGGAAAACATAGCCAACGCATGAAAAAGTACAGCAAGAACTGAAAGTAGATCTCTGGTTAAATTTAAATAGCAAAGTTCTGCAGACATGATTCGATGGGCAATGAATTCTGTAATTCAGTCCTCTAACGGGAATAGGATTGAGTGTATGATGAATGTAGATGTCTCCTAAATGCATCTGATACTGATTACTGACTTCGGAGTCAGCAGCTTCTTTTTATTTCAATAGGAATATTAAACTATTTATTAATCTACTGAAGATCTTAATATTGGGCATATAGCTAAATCTGGAATAAGGAAAGCACAGATTTACCTCTATATTTCAGGAGGACTGTATCATAAGGCAGTGTGCTAATTTTCTGTTCCACAGTCCAAGGTCCCAGCTTCATCTTGCCTCCTTGGTCCTTACAGAGTCTCATGAGATTGGCTGTTAAATGAAAGTGAAACTCTCATTTCTCTTTCCACCATCTCACTCCACTGATTTTAATCAAGTATCTTGAAAAGGTCTTTAGTGTGTCCCCTCTTGATTTTTGGTCCTGACTGAACAAGGTGATTGAAGCATGTGCCTAATATGTTCTTGACTGTGCCTGTTGAGCTGAATGAAACAATTAAGTAGCTTGCATGACTGATTACGTACTTTGAACACAATGTCTCACGCTTTTCTCAAAGGCAACTTCCAGCATTAATGGCAATGAGTTATCGGTTTAGAAAAATGGAGTTGTGAGGTGAAACTAAGCAGCTCTGCCTCAGAGCTGCAGAAAAACAATGATATATTAAAAAAGTCTTGGTGTGAGACGTTCATTTGTAACACAGAATTGAGCTACAAAATTAGGGACATGGAGAATTGTAACATAGAGTTGAGACAGAAAACTATAAGTGCAGCCTAATATTCTAGCAAGGACAAGGCAATAGCAGGTAAGGCTAAAGGCTTATTTGTGCTACATGCAGAATTATGAAGTTGGAGAAGTCAAACTGTTCTGAATAAGTGAAAAAAAAAATCTCACAATACTTTAGACTGTACAGGAATCACAGTTAAGCAATACCTAATGTGCTCCTGATATTTAAGTGGCAGTTCCTGTAGATCCTCTTACAGAGATTCAGAATTCTATTGTGCCAGAAACTTTACTTCCACAAAGTGTTTCAAAATATAGTTTTCCCACAAACCAGACACTAAAATTGTTCTCTGTGTTTTTTTTTCCTTTCAACTATTAAATAATCTAACTTCTGCATGTCTTGTTGCTTCATTTACAGATGACTGATACCTGTATCAAATACTTGGCTGCAGCCTGCCATTATCTCCACTTCCTGGATGTCTCGGGTTGCGTTCATCTTACTGACAAAGCACTGAAATATCTTTGGAAAGGTTGTAAGCAACTCCAGATTCTCAAGATGCTGTACTGTAGAAATATTACCAAGTAAGAGGATATTTCCTAATCTTAATTTAGAGATGGTTGTAAACCCAAACCCATGATTTTTTTTCTTCATTGGCATCGTGGTGCCGTGCTAGGTGCCTGGCTTGAGCCATCTTGCTCCTTCATCTAGGGAGTATCCACATTGCTGCCTTAGCATTCCTGTGGCCTTGTGGGCATCTACATATTCTAGGGTCAGCCAGAAGTGAAGAGAAATAGGGATCCCTTCTATCTTTATGGCAGATAATGTCTTCGTTGGGCAGTTTCTGCAGACACAGGGTATCAACTTAAGGGCACACGGGAACATGAGGGAGAAAAACCAGGCTGGGCCTAATGTTCTCAACCACTGCACTGTGTACTTGAGCTCACTCTGAGGGTTTGTGGGAGCTTGTTTCCTGATGATGGAATGTCAGCATACAGCAGAAGCAGATGTGGGCCTGTGCTCAAAACCCAGCATGGTTACAGCAAATGAGTCAAGGATACTTGTTATGTATCTACAATTGGAAAAAACAGGTCGTTTTACCACAATGTAATGCAACTCCCCCACTGGTATAAATGGACCAATGTCCTGATTTCCCATCATATTTAAAAGCCAGTCAGTTCTGGACAGGTTTAGAATAACAGAATACCCGAGTTGGAAGGAACCCATAAGGATGTTCAAGTCCAAGTCCCTGCTCCTCACATGACTACCCAAAACTAAACCATATGATTATGTCATCCAGATGTTGAACTCCGACAGGCTTGATGCCATGACCGCTTCCCTAGGGAGCGTGTTTGAGTGACTGACCACCCTCTCCATGAAGAATCTTCCTAATGTCCACTCTGAACTTCCCTTGATACAGTTTCAATCCATTTCCTTGTGTCCTGTTGCTGGTCACCAGACTGGAGATCGGCACCTTCTCCTCCCCTGCCTGCCTTGAGGAAGTTGTAGACTGCAGTGAGGTCACCTCTCAGACTTCTTCAAGCTGAACAACTCAAGTGACCTCAGGCACTCCTCACAAGTCTTGCCCTCAAGGCTTTTCACCATCTTTATCACTTTCCCCTGGATACACTCCAATAGTTTGATGTTCTCCTTATATTGAGGCACCTAAAACTACACACAGATGTGAGGTGAGGCTGCACCAGTGCAGCGTGGAGTGGGACAATCACCTCCCTTGCCCAGTGAGCGATGCTGTGTTTGCTGGATCTCAGGACACAGTTGGCCTTTCTGGCTGCCAGGACACACTTTTCACTCATATTCAACTTGTCACCAACCCAACCCCCCAAGATCTGTTTCTGTGGGGCTGCTCTCCAGCCTCTCATCCCCCTGTTTGTACATATAACCAGGATTATCCCACCCCAGGTGGAGAATCTAGCACTTGCTCTTGTTAAATTTCATACAGTTGGTGATGGTTGAGTTCTCTTGACTGTCCAGAGCTCTCTGTAAGGCTTCTCTACCCTTGAGGAAGTCCACAGCTCCTCCTAATTTGGTATCATTGGAAAACTTACTTAATGTACATTTAATTCCTGTGCCCAGATCATTTATAAAAACATTAAAAAGCACTGGCCCTAAAACTGAGCCTCGGGGAACCCCACTGACAAGTGGCTGCCAGCCTGATGTAACCCCATTTACTATAACTCTTTGAGCTCAACCTGCCAGCCAATTGCACACCCAACGTATTAGGGACTTGTCAAGCTGTCTGCTGGACAGTTTATCCAGAAGGATACTATGAGAGACAATATCAGAAACTTTGCTAAAATCCCAAACTGCCACATCTACCTTGATCAGCTAGATGGGTGACATTGTCATAAAAGGAAATTAAGTGGCTTAAGCAGGACTTTCCCCTCATGAACCTGTGTTGGTTATGACCAGTGACTACATTGTCTCTCAAGTGATTTTCACTAACTCCCAGAATAACTTTACCATAATTTTACCAGGCACTGAAAGGGGACTGACAGGTCTGGAATTACCAGGGCCTTCCTTCTTACCCTTCTTGAAAACTGGGAGAGTTGAGTTTTGAGCTGAATGAGCTGTGAATCTCATTGAAGCTGTGGCTTCACTGTCCATCACCCTTCCATGGGGGTGAAGATCATCATAGGTGCCATACAGCTAAAACTGCACAGTGGCCAGGCTCATCAAAGGGACTGAAACTGGAAAAGAACTGAAGTTTAATCGTGGTTGATATATCTGAGCATATTACTTCATCAGACTTTGTGAGAGTAAGAACTATATAATGCTATCTTATATAGAGAGTGTTCATACTTGGAAGGCTCTAACCCCATTCTAACAGGACCACTGTAGACAGCACACTCCCTGCTAAACCGTTCCGGGGTTTAATAGTCACTTTAGAGATCACAAGATCTATGCAGATGCTTAGTAACTTAAAAGATATTTCCAGTGTGTTTCATGCTTTCCAAACCCTCCTTGGTTTATTTCCCTCTGTCGTACCATAAACAATTCTGCTGTCATTACTTTTATTTTCTTTATTTCTCTCTGACTTAGTTTTTTTAATGGCATCTCAGAACATCCTTCTTAAACACCTACTTTCAATTAAATACTATTAGATGTAGAAAGTGTTTTGAAGGATTGGTATGCCAGAGTAGTAATTGGTATGTAAGAGTAGTAATTGAAAAAAATATTGCAAGTTAACTACACTGTACTTTCTGAAAAGACATATTCCAACACATTTAATCTCCTCATAACTGATTTACAGTTTTTCTTATATTCTCACAGGCTTTTCTTTTACCCCTGAATTACTGTTGGTGCTTTTTCTGTGACTTCAAGTCTCTGTTTAGAGCAGCAAACAGTGTATTGTCCCTTTCAGGCTCAGATTCCTTATACATCTTCCTGTAGAAGTGAGATGTAGTAGGAACAGTAATTTCTGCAAGTTCCAATTTACCTTAGGTGAGCCGTGATCAAAGAGCTGCCAGGACTTCTCTAAAAATCGTTTGCATTACTATAGCCTTTGTGGGATGACCCAGGATTATGCCTCTGCCTCAGAGTCCCGTATGCAACGGGTTCTCCAAATGTCTTGATTAAACTCTTCTGACTCAGCCAAGGAATTTCACAATCAGTTATTTTTACTGTAAAGAAAGCCCTGGAGAGCTATGGATCTTTGCAAAACAAAAAAGCAACCATGAGATACCCAGTGTTATCTTTGCCCTTTTTGTGATTTTTTTTTTAGAACTAGGCATACTTTGCTTATTTTACTTTCTTGAACATGATTTTCTGGTATGTAGCAGTAGAGGGGTCTTTTCTTTGGCAGACTCAATCTCTGACCCTTTGCACCACACATTCAGTGAAAGAGACACCCAGCCTCAGGAGCCAGGAGACAGGGAGGGCAAGCAGGATGAGGTCATCACAGCTAAAGAGGAAATGACTGGTTACGCCACTTAGATGCACACAAAGCTATGGGGCCAGAGGGGTTACATCCAAGGGTGCTGAAAGAGCTGGCAGATGTTCTCCCCAAGCCACTTTCCATTATTTACCTGAAGTTCTGGCTAACCGGAGAGGTCCCAATGGACTGGAAGGTAGTAAATCTAACACCCATCTACAAGAAAGGCAGAAAGGAGGATCTGGGAAACTATAGACCTGTCGGTCTGACCTCGGTACCAGGGAAGGTCATGGAGCAGATCATCTCGAGTGTCATGACATGTCATATAGAGGACAATCAGGGGATCAGTCAGCATGGTTTATGAAAGGCAGGTCCTGCCTGACAAACCACATCTTCTATGATGACATGACCCAACCATTGGACAAGGGAAAGGCTGGGGATGTTGTCTACCTAGGTCTTCAAAAAACCTTTGACACTGTTCCCCACAGAATTCTCATGGAAAAACTGGCTGCTCATGGCTTGGATGGACACACAATCTGCTGGATCAAGCACTGGCTGAATGGATGGGCCCAAAGAGTGGTGGTCAATGGAGTTAAATCTAGCTGATGACCAGTCACAACTGGTGTTCCTTGGGGCTCAGTGTTTGTACCATTTCTGTTTAACATCTTTATTGATGATCTTGATAAGGACATAGAGTGCATCATCAGTAAGTTTGCAGGTGACACCAAGTTAGGTGGGAGTATTGATTTGCACGAGGGTAGGGAGGCCCTACAGAGAGTCTTGGACAGGTTGGATCGATGGGCCAATGTTAACGGTACGAGCTTCAACAAGGCCAAGTGCCAGGTCCTGCATTTGGGCCACAACAACCTCATGCAACGCTACAGGCCTGGGGAAGTGTGGCTGCACAGCTGTCTGGCAGAAAGAGACCTGGGGGTCCAGTTTTGGGCACCTCAACCCAAGAGAGATCTTGAGGGGCTGGAGTGAGTGTAGAGGAGGGCGATGGAGCTGGGGAAGGGCCTGGAGAATAAATCTTATGAAGAACAATTGAAGGAGCTGGGGCTGGTTATTTTGACGAAGAGGAGGCTGAGGGGAGACCTCCTCACTTTCTCCTTTTACCTAAAGGGACATTGTAGAAATGTTGGTGCTGGTCTCTTCTCACAGGCAATTAGTGATAGAACAAGAGGGAATGGCTTCAAACCGCAACAGGGGATGTTCAGCCTGAAGAAGAGGAGGCTAATGGGAGACCTCATCACTCTTTAGAACTTCCTGAAAGGATATTGTAGAGAGGTTGGTGCTGGTCTTTCCTCACATGTAATTAGTGGTAGAACAAGAGGGAACGGCTTCAAACTGCAACAGGGTAGGTTTAGACTGAACTTTAGGAAAAAAAATCACAGAAAGAGTAGTCAGCCATTGGAACAGGCTGCCCAGGGAGGAGGTTGAGTCACCATCCCTGGATGTATTTAAAGGTTGTTTAGATGTGGTGTTGGGAGATATGGTTTAAGGGCGAGCTTTATAGAGTAGGGTTAGTGGTTGGGCTCTTTGTGAGTGACATGGACAATGGCTTTGAATGCACCCTCAGCAAGTTTGCTGATGACACCAAGCTGTGTGGTACAGTGGACTCGCTTGAGGGAGGGGATGTCAACCAGAGGGACCTTGACAGGCTTGAGAAATGTGTCAGTGCAAACTGCATGAGCTTCAACAAGTCAAAGTGCAAGGTCCTGCATCTGGGTCAGGACAATCTCAGGCACAAATATAAACTGGGCACTGAGTGGGCTGAGAGTAGACCTTAAGAGAAGGACTTGAGGGTGTTGATAGATGAGAAGCTCAACATGAGCCGGCAGGGCGCTCACGCAGCCCAGAAGGCCAACCGTGTCCTGGAATGCATCAAGAGGAGTGTGGCCAGCAGATCAAGAGTTCTCTGCTCTTGGGAGACCCCACTTCGAATACTGTGTCCAGTTCTGGTGTCCCCACCATAAGAGCGAGGGGACAAATTGTTGGAACAAATTCAGAGGAGGGCCACAAAGATGCTGCAGGGGCTGGAGCATCTCTGCTACAAGGACGGGCTGAGGGAGCTGGGATTGTTTAGCCTGGAGAAAAGAAGACTCCGGGGGGACCTTATAACTGCCTTCTGGTACCTGAAGGGAACCTACAGGAAGGCTGAGGAGGAACTTTTTACAAGAGTGTCTACCAATACCACAAAGGGAAATGGATTTAAATTGAAGGAGAATAGGTTTAGATTGGATCTTAGGAAGAAGTTCTTCAGTTCGAGGGTGACAAGACTCTGGAACAGATTGCCTAGAGAGGTTGTGGATGCCCCCTCCCTGGAGATGTTCAAGGCCAGATTGGATGAGGTCTTGAGCAACCTGGTCTAGTTAAGGGCATCCCTGCCCATGGCAGGGGGGTTGCATTAGATGATCTCTAAGGTCCCTTCCAACCTAAGACATTCAATGTGATCCCAGGTGTCTTTTCCAACTTGAATGATTCTATGAAAGGCAACTCCTACCTCGTGTCATTTGAGTCTGGGACAAAAACTATCAAGTGGATCGACTGCATAGAATAATTCAGCACTGAAGATTTTTAGCTTGTTCTTTCCAATAGAACTGAAAAGCTTCCCCAGACCTTGCCGGTCTGCAAAATAGGCTGGCCACATTAATATTAGAGTGGCTTTTCAGTCAGACTCTAAAATTGTCATTAGGTAAAATGATATTCAGAAAAGAATAAGGATTTCACAGACAGATTCAGATATATTCCACATCCTGTATGAGTCACGCTTTAGGAAAACGGGGGGTTTTTTGTAGTTCAACGACAATATTGCAGAGATGATAAAAATTTATCTTCTGCCAATAACCACATCAAAAGCACAGTAAAATACAGCAGTGATTCTACAGTTAGTGGTCTTGCAGTAGTTTTTCAGTGACGCCAAAAGCAGTGCCAGTACTGTCGCTAATGTCACAATATATTTTTATAAACCTATGTATTAAATTCACAACCTTATGGGTTTAGTAATGAAAAATAAGCAACAGAATGTTAGAAAAATGATCAGTGGGGATTCATTCTCTGTTTTCAGACTAACTCTTAAAACCTTGCACAGGTTCTAAGATTTTCACAGAATGTAGAGGAAAAGGCTGGTTTCAGGTGTAAATTACATTCTGCAGGTGTGACACGTACTTTTCATAAACACTTCATTCCCTTTTTAAAGAGATGGAAGAGGACATCTATGTAAAATTCAGATTAATCTGGAGAACTAAATGTTCTAAATAAGCAATAGAAGAAACATGGTTTTAGTTTAAAGTTGCCCCACGGAATCTACAAATCATGTATACTTCTTTTTGCCAACGGAATTCCCCATTATTTATGACCGAACACTAACCAGTCCTAGCAGACATTTCTTAATAGACCGAGTCTTGCAAATATCGAGGCATATCTCTTGCATTGGGTCACATTCTTTTTAGAAGTTTTATTTTTACTGTTTTGTTAGATTAAAATAGAAAACATATGGAGCCACAAAGTTCTTCAAGTTTCAGTCCAGTGTGGCTTCATAGGAAACAGTTACGAGCATATAAATGGTCCATTCTTTCCAGTATCAGGTAGCATTCAATAAACTATTTGCCAACATGCTAGCCTAGTTCCAGGTTTAGTAAATGTTAGAAGAAAGAAAAGGGCTATGGCCTGCTGCATATTTCTGTATCCAGAGGCTAATGACCTTTCAATTAATCCTGTTTCTAAATGCCCTAAAGAATGCCTGTGGGAGTATACGATATTGGTACTTCAGATTTATTCTGCTTTTTAAAATGTGGCTTCTGTAGGAAAAGGTTATATTGGTTGTTATTCACTTAGGACTAATTCTACAAGAAATAAGACACTGGGATCTTCAGAGAGACACTTCTCTTCCCTGTAGGATCTTCTTCTTAAACTTCACAAGTACCATTTAAAATCAGCTGCAGTGCTGAGAAAGGTGTGACTCTCTAGCAGCATTTCTGGGTGCAAAGTGACAGAGGAAATCTGCCATTGCCTCGAGAAGCCAGCCTGCCTTGTGCTCTCACCCAACTGCACCACGTCTGTAACAGTTTGGTTCCACCAAAAGCTGTTCTTTGAGAGGAAAGTTAAATGCTTCCTTCTGTCTTGTCCGCACTAACATGAAGCCACTTACATTTCTTTTAAACTCTCTCTTTTAAACTACTCTGTTAAAAAGTGACAACAAATACTACTGCAAATTTTTGCCTTTTAAACAGAAATTACAATGAGTCTTAATAGCTGCAATACATTTAACACGTGGAGAATATTCTGATGTTTGTTTGGTTGTTGTGTTGTGTTTTCTGATGGGTGCTTTTGGTTAGAAAGAAGACAGTAAGAACTCTGTTTTCTTCAAAAAGCAGAATTACTTAGGCATTATCCAAACATTCAAGTCTCGAGGCAGGAAGGATTTGGGAGTCCAACGCACATGTAATCGGAAATGAAGACAGCCTACACATGCTTTGGTAAAGGACTAAGACTAATTACTCCTAAGTTTTCTCTTGAACAAGCAACAAAAATATCATCATACTGGCCTCTCACTGACTGTAAATCTCTCTCAGCCATCATGAGCATTTGTGCTGAGAGCCGTAAAATGATACAACTACTGCAGCTGATGTAGGCCTCAGAATACTTGATTTTATTTAGTCTCTCTCATCACTTTTTGTAACCTGGAGCACGCTGGCAGGATGCTCTCTGTTTTTCCCATTAGCTGCCTGTTTCTTCTTGCCTCTTCAGCTTAATTTCTCCTGCATTTGCACTATAAAAACTTCTCCCATGTTTTAAGATTTTATTTTCCATTATTTTTTCCTCTTGATTGTTTCTTGTAACCTCATTTCAAAAAGTCTTTTTCAAAACCTGTGGTTTTATTATGATGGACCCACTCAGACATTTCTGAATTTTGGAATTGCTCAGGATTCAGACTGTGATGCAGAACTGTATTTCCTAGCTAGCCCCTTGTAGTAAAGGGGATTGAAACCTTGAGTAAGGATTTGATTATATATTCCAGTGCTACTCAAGCCATGTGTTTGGGCCAGTACTTTTGTCTGACTTACACTAAGATTTCTTTGCTTTGCCAAAGATAATCGTAGTTATTTGCTGAAATGCTTTTATTCATCAATGTGCTCATTTAAGATACTACACAAATAAGTAAGCAGGCTCTATCCTAGTCCGGTGTATCTTAAATTTAAGTGATGTACATTGCCATGTGTTGATGATTAATGAATGGCTGTTTCTGGCAAACTAATCAACTGTAGCTCCAGGCATGGGACAGCATAAGCTTCCAAAAAAATAGCAACAGGTCCCCTTATACATGCTTCAGACACACACCACACATTGCAGTTTCCATGAAAAACAGGAATTTGGACTTGGATGAGTTGATTTGTATTTTATAGCTTAGAGCTTATAGCTCATATAAATTGTGCTCACATTCCTGAATGGCACAGGCCTCCCTAATATAAAAACAGATACAGCCTTGTGTTCATGTGGTTCATACAGTGTGTCAGTGTTAGAGTTAAAAAAAGTATCCCACAGCAGTTGAAAAGGAGACCTCCTTGCTTCGCTAATTTTGTCCCTTTTGCACTCCTCCCTGCTTCCCCTTTCCTGTTGTGGTACTGCAAGAATTACAGCTGTGTGTCTGCCTCTTCTGTAACCACCAGCAGTGTTTTCACTTTGGGAAAAAAGACAAAAAACTGTAGTAGCAACACTGACAGATAACAGAGCCCTTTAATTTGAATTTTTTCTATTACTATCTAGATGTCATATATTATATTCTGTTACGGAGCTTAGGAAATTGGCTACCTCGCTGTGGCTGTGGCATGCCAGATTAGGTTGAATCTCCTAAAGAGGACGGGAGATGGAGAGAGTTGGCCCTTCCCCAGCGAGCACATGAGCGCGCTCAGCTCGGGGGAGATGTCTGGGGGGCAGGAGCCAGTGCTGGGGGGAGGCCAGGGGAGGCAGGTGCTGGGCCCAGCCGGGAGCGGGCCGACAGCCAAGTCGCAGGAGTGGTGGAAAGAGAGAGACGTTCAAAAGACTCCAAGTGGCGGGCTGAGTTTTTTCAGCTTGGGAAGGCAATGAAAGTTGCTGGACTGACACTGCCTGGAAAGGAGTGAGAGAGTTGTTCTTCACCTCCTTGTGAGGGTGCCTCACTCAGCAGGCCCGGTTCTCTGCTGGGTCATTTTGTTCTAATTTGGTGTGTTCGAAGTCTGCAAAGGGACAGAGACCACAAATATCAGAGGGGTCATCAATGGTTTTTGGACATTATAAGCAATTCTCTTCTGGCTCGGCTATCACAGAAGCTGCAAAAGGCAGTCCTGGGGTGAGCTTGGGCCAGTGCAGGTACCGTAACACACATCCACATCATGGATCCAATTCCATTTCAGGAACAATACACTCTAAAAAGGGGTGGATGACAGAAGGTAACTAAAAGTGGAAAAATTAACCAAAAAGAAAGCAGAAGGTCCATCAGGAAAGGGTACAAATACTTGGAAATGCCACAGAAACTGCTCAAGGAAGAAAACAGAGATAGGGACCTGCACAGTTACTGTAGCCTTCCTACACAGCTAAGAAAATACACTTTTGAGATTCTGTGATATCTGTTGACATAACTGTTTTATTTATCTCATTTGGTGTTATGTTTTCTTCTAAATACAATGCAGTTATTCCAACAGTATCGCCTACTCAGCCCCAAAGATCTGTGCTTTGGGATCCCCAGGAAAGACAGGCACCGACACACTAGAGCAAACACAGATGAGAGCTACCAGGACCGTGAGGTGTGTGAAGAGAGGCTGTGAGAATTGCTTTGCTCAGTCATAAGAGAAGGCTCAGGGCTGGGGGAGACCTTCCTGACATCTGTAACTCTGATCAGAGGATACAGAAGACATGGCCAGACTGTTGGCAAAGGTGCAGTGACAGGACAAGTGGCACATGTAAAGTTCTGCTATCATACAAGGAAACTGTGTAACTAGGAGGCTGGTCAAACACTTGAAAGGATCCCAGAGAGGCTGTGCAACCTTCATCCCCAGAGACATTCAGAACTCAACTGGCAAAGCCATGTCCCACCTGGTCTCACTGGAGCCATCTGGAGCAAGACCAGGAATAAATAATCCCCAGAGACCCCTTCAAACCTAATTTATTCTGTGACTCCATGACCTAATCAATTATCTTTTTTCTTTTTAATTTCTACAACACTTTTTATAATAGCGATAGCTTCAGTTAAACCAAGAAACTTTTGCTTTTAATGTTCTTTGTAGAAACGGCCTCCGCATTTTTTTTTACTTTTGTTATTTATTTTTTTTTTTAAACTCTTGTTGCAGACAAGCCATTTTGAAATATACAGCCACACTGCAGAAACAAGAACATAGTGATGCTGACCCTCCTTCCTGGCTTGGATATGATCGGGATGGTAACATACTCACCTTAACCGAAAACCACCCATCAGAGCCTGAATAAATAAATTCTTCAAAATGCAAGATGAAGAAATTGCACCACATCTTCTACAGTGCAAGCGTTTTTCACTAGAGCATGAAAATAATACTATATTTTTTTCTTAAAATTAGTCATACTTTAACAAAATGCTGTTTGTGGAATTAATGAGGAAGCATCACAAATCTTTCTTGCAGGATTGTGCACGCCTTCAAGCAAGACAGCCGCACAGAAGCAACATTGCTAACATTCAGATGTCGATTCAAGCTGTTCTCATCTTTCAGTAACGAGAAGTTTTTGTAGTCCCATGCAGAGTAAGCAATAAATATATCTGCATGTGTTTGGGGTTCTTGTTTGCCTCTTCAGGACATAAACACTCTGACTCCTCACAGAACCTCACAGCTGACATGGCTGGTGCTCATCAAGTACAGTGTTCTTGAGCAGTGAAGAACACCAGTGAGGTAGCAGCTACTTATTCCTTCATACACACAACCACACACGGGCATTTAAGCACCGTTCTCTACTTCTCAGCATTCGCTTGTGCACACAGAGCCCCAGCTCTCATCAAAGCCTCTCAGGCTGAGTTCAGCTCTCTAAGGGAGTCGATATTTACATCTGCAGATCTGAACTGTGGGCTGGCTGGCAGCTGGCACAGTCCGGAGAATCAAATGAAAAGGAGCACAGATGAAAAAAGTGTTAAAGGATAAATATTCTCCAGCTGCAAGAACATGTCTTCTCATCCAATGGAAGAAAAATATAATAAAATGAGCACACATGGGATTTACCACTAAAATCCTAATTAACACTAACACATTAATCTCTCCTTGTCTAGAGAAAAATATCATTCACCTCATTATAGCAGAACAAGACATTACTCAGATGCCTTTGGGGAAACTCCCAAAGATTTGTCTTTCTTCAGCTCATTCTTGACCTTTATGTTAAAGTTCGAGATGGTCTCAACATTTATTAGCTTGGAAGGAATATAATCAAAGTAGCTTTAGCAGTAGCATAATATTTCTGATGGCTTATTTAAACTTCTCTGAGCGAGTAACTAACAATGCTAATATTTAAATTCCAGATAGTTTTAGAATATGAATGCCTCAGCTTGCTTTCTTTGAATGCAGAAATAACATGTTTTCTTAATATGCTCTCCCTTAAATTGCTGATGCAGCAGTCCTGAAAAGCACAACGTAAATCACAGAGGCTGACAGGCTTTGTATTCCTGGTGAGTAATGAAGCCATTAAATGGACTCGATACTGTGAAATACCTACTACATCGTTTTTGTTTTCAGTGCGGTGGGAACTGAGAGGTACTTCCTTCACTTTGTCTGCAGCAGCGCACAGAAATCATTAATTCCAAAAGATTTTCAAGAAATCTAAACCCATTACACATTTATTAATTCTGTACCTTTAAAAAGTATAATAATAATAACTAGTAATATATTGCTTTTAGTAAGAACATTAATAAAGTTTTATATATTAGCATTTCTATGAAAAATACAAATACTGTGCCATACACATCAGTGCCCACCTCATCCAAACCAACAGCACAGATGACAGCAAACAGAACATGGAGTTTTTAAACACCCTGAATTATAGTAAAAATGCTGCCCTTGACTACTGAAGTCAATTAGCCAGGGGCAGTGACACCTCTTGGGGAATCCTGTGGGAAAGGAGAAGTTCATTTCATAATGTACACAGAGATGCAACTTAACACCCGAGCTGACACTCTGAGCTCCTCATTACTATTTCTCCATCCACTCAGTTGGCAGGAATTCGTACGTTTCAGTTTTAAAACACAAATTTCAGTATGTTTTTTATAAGTTGCCATATATGTATAGGGAAGGGCTTTTAAAAGCTCCATGTACTGTGTGTTTGTATTACAGTAACACAAAATCCTCCACAACAGTCACGTATGCCCCGTGAAGGGCACGCGCACCTCCCCTCCTCCCTCCTCTGCACCAAAGAGCTTCCAGCCCCGCCATGCAAGGCTGCGGGGAAGTCACTGGAAATGTGGCAAATAAACAGATCTCAGCTCTCATTTATTAGGACAATGCTTCCATTCTTTGACAGCTTTTACTTTAGGGGAATGTTCATGTGAACTCTTATCTGAAGCTCAGCTGGTGGAGTGTTCCTCTCTGAAATCAGCCAGATCCATTGCACCTTGGAGCATTTATTTTTAAAGCTTTTCTTTGCAGGCTAACAGTGGTAGACAAAGCTCGAGTTCTTATTTCTACCCACAGACAAGTAGTTCAGGATGACACAGAGCAAGTTCTGTCATTTCATATAAGTAATTTTACACATACAGTACCCATTGACAAGGCAGACACTCCTTAGGGGTCAAACACCAAATGAGAAAACCAAGTAAGAATTACGGTTCTGAAAGTGGTTTTATCCCATCTATGACAGAAATAATTGGGCTGAAGAAAATTCTCCACATTTTGCATAAATCAATAGAATTCCCACAGTACTAAGACATTCAATTTAAAAATACAAAACAGCTTGCAAAGCATGTTATCTTGGAAGTAAATTTTCATACTTTCAAGTAAGAGATGTTGAGAAAGCTTTTTCCTTTTAAACAATTCCAAACTTTTGTTTCAAAAGTACCAGCTTTTACACTGACATGGTAAGTGGGTCAAGTTACACAAATTCTGAATATGTAAGATCTTGTCATTCCTAAAAGGCACTAAAAGTAAACGCGACCTGTTAAGCACCAGCCACTGTCAGGGCAAACCTTGGGTTGAAACACCCTCATTTTTAATATTGTTTCTCTCTTACATTATGAATATACATCCACAAAGTTTCATAATTTTACAGTTTACAATTTCTTGATTTAATTTCTTTGGCCTATTTCACCTTTAAGAACTCTTCAGCTTGACAGACTGGATCCAACTTTGGCTTTTAAGACACACTTTGCCATTTTGTGTGTCAGCCTTAATCCATTTGTCCATTTCATCACTTTGATTCATGTGACCTGGAAAAGAGAATTCCTTTCAGCAGAATTTGACATACAGTAAGCACACAACATTCACATTGACTTTTTTTTTTTTTAAGCTCCCTGGAAATACTTATGAGACTCCTATTTGGTAGAATCTATATATTTTTAACAGAGGCTTCTGATATTTTATTCTTGATACAGTTTTTTGCATTAATCTCATTTTCCATAATACATTATTACAATAAAAATTCTTTATTATATAGTTCCATCATTTTTATTATGGGCTAGGAAATACATTGTGATGGGTTGACTCTGGCTGGACTCCAGGTGCCCACCAAAGCTGCTCTGTCACTCCCTTCCTCAGCTGGACACAGAAGAGAAAATACAACAAAAGGCTCGTGGGTCAAGATGAGGACAGGGAGATCACTCACAACACCTTCACCTGCTCTGGCGTGGGGTCCTCCATGGGCTGCAGGGGGACAGCCTGCCTCACCAGAGTCTTCACCACCGGCTGCAGGGGAATCTCTGCTCTGGTGCCTGGAGCACCTCCTCCCCCTCCTTCTTCACTGACCTTGGGGTCTGCACAGTTGCTTCTCTCACATATTCTCACTCCCCTCTCCAGCTGCAATGGCTTTTATACAGCAACTTTTCCCCCTTCTTCAAAACATTACCCCAGAGGGGCTACCACCATCCCTGCTGGGCTCAGCCTTGGCCAGCGGTGGGTACACCTTGGGGCTGGCTGGCTGCCGGATATGGGGCAAGCTTCTAGCAGCTTCTCACAGAAGTCGCCCGGGTAGTAAACCAGACCTGTTGAGCACCAAACCTTGCCATGCGAACCCAATGCACACATCTACATCAAACATTCATCTGGCAAGTAATTTGAAAAAGTTTTCATCTTTATCAAACACACAGAAAAGAGACACGGGTAAGACCTGGTTTTCCAGATGACCAGACATGATGCTACTATTGGGGCTTTCTTACGTTTCACACAAGCTCAGTATGCGTGGCCATGCTCTGAAAAGTTTGCTGTGTAACAGACTAAAGAGAAAGCTCATCTTACCCTCATTTTACAGTTAAGAAACTGAGGCCAAGAGAGAATAAGTGACCTTCCAAATTTATGCATACTTATGACCAAACAGGGATTAAACTGCGATCTTTTAAGTCCCAAATCAGTGCCTTTATCACAAGATCAGCCTTCACTTGGGTTTATCTTTACGAAACATCTTTCATTATTACTTTAGCATTTGTGTGACTGAGTGAATTCTAAGTTTAGAACTAATCTGAGCCTGGAATAGCATGAGGGATGGCAGGGAAGTAGATTCTGAAGCAACTTTGCAAACATGCTCTGCTCTGACCTGTAACGCAGCTGGAGTTAAGTTTTGGCCACGTCAAAAACAGTGGCAAAACCCCAACTGACATCATTGCGTCGGTTTCCACAACTCAAGCCTACGTGCCAGAACTTTTCAATAGCGTTTCAGCCTTTAGTACTTCGAAGGCAGATTAATTCCAGGTTATGGGCCAAACCCACATCAATTCACTAGCAGGCTGAGGTACTGTTTATAAGTATGGGATTTTTAGAGGAGTCCAGCACTGACAGAGTTCTCCCTGTGAATGGAGAGGTATTCCAGTGTCCTTCGTTATCAGACCACAACAAGCCTTCAAGGATCTCCATGGGAGCATCCCAGCACAATTTCTACACTCCTGACCACTCCAGGCAGCAGCAGCCTCAGTCACGCTCAGTCTCGATACCATTCCTACTGTAAAGCAAAATCTACAGTTCTACTCCCCATCTAATTACGAACTTAAATCTATAACAATCACCACAAAGTTGCGCAAATGTGTTTTACATTAAATCTGTTGATATCTGAAACTTCAATTCCTTGGAAAGCTTTCCTCAATTGCAATAGTATTGTATCAGAGAATACAGAATAGAAATGAAACCGAGATCTGTCTTTTAAGTAGAGGGAGTCCTTAAAACATTAATTTTAAGCAGAAAATAGCCTCCAGGTGTCAAAAACCCCAAACCAACAAAGTGCAAAGGAAAATCTGCAGAATTGCATAGCACTGGAAATACAAGTTTGTTGGGTTTTTTCCTAAGGAGAGAGGACACAATAAATGTATGGCAAAGAGATATTTCAACAAAGTGCATATCAGTTCCAGTTCCTCTCTCTCATGTTTTTGTCACCATGGCTTGTACTTCTGTACAAGGAACAACCATTGAGCACAAAAATCAGCCCTGTGAATGAAGAGTTTCATGAACTGCTTATATCCTGCTACGCTTTTGCTAAAAAGTTAAAGAACAGTTTTGAAGAAATACAGAAACAAATTAACAAGAGCTGTTCTAAAGTTCAGTTGTTGTCTGAGCTCTGTTTCTCATTTTACATTTGCTGTGTGAACTTAGAAAAATGTTTTGTTCCTTATGCTTCTTTTGGAGATTTGCCTGCGAAGGGAATGCAGAAAATATCAAACTGCCTGCAGGAAAGCGGGTGTCAAGTTCCACTCTCTAGGGATGAAGTTCTTCAAACTATTTTAAGATTATTAAACCTATCACCAGTAGCAGGTTCAAATCAAGCTTAATTCATTTAAATAGTTTTGTGTATGAGGCTCTAATCAAGGAATAAGGTTTATTGGAGACCTTCTGGTGACAGTTTGGACTTAACTGTACTCAGAATACTGTGGGAACGTCGGTGGATTTTGAGGATGACTTTGCTAGCATGATCAAATCACAAAAGCCAACAGCCTGCTGGACTGAAAATAAGGTGAAAGATTAAAAAAGAGATTTCATTTCAAAACCCACGAGTCAAGAAAACAGCATGAGCTCAGAAGACAGATGCACTGGTGTGTTGTGTGGTGACCTTTTCAGTTTAAGGTCCAGGAAAAAAGAGGGTTTTTTCCCCCATGTGTGGTGTCTAAAGGCAGAGAACACCTTTGCAGAACTTTACACAGTCAACTACCAACTGTTTGTTCACTTGCCTTCCTGGAGATTTGAGAAGTTAGAGAGCTCTATTTTTGTCTTGTAAAAGACACGAAGAGAAGCATATTTTAAATATTGTTCACCAGTGTTGTTAGGACTGTAGTTTAATCTCAAAAAGGCTGTGAACAGCTTTAGTTAAATGCAAGCTGAAACCAATAAAAATCTGTAGGATAGCATCTCTTCTAATGGGTTTTATAAAAGTTGGATGAACTTTCTATTTGACTTGAAGGAATGTAATCTTTTCCAGACACAACCTGGGTCTTTGTTTGTTTTATTAAGATATCGCTTAAGGATGAAGGCTTCACAGAGGGACAGTGTTCAGAGGGACACTGTAAAACAAAGCTCTTCCCACTCAATTCTAGTGGCAAAGAGTCAATAAAACTTGTTTCTAGGAAAGAAGGAAAGTTTTTAAGAGGTGCACATAGAACAGAGAAAACAGGGAGGGACACGGCAGTGGATAGTGTTACTCCTGGGATCAGAACCATAACTCTGAACGCAACAGACTCAAGTCAGCTGCACAATGTGAGAAGGAGCGCTACGCTCCGACAGCTGAGTTTCAGAAGAAACTTAACAGTTTCAGCAGCCTGCCATAATACAAGCTCTTTCAGTTATTTCTCTCTCAAAGGCAAGCTGCTTGCCTAACATTGTTCACTGCTCCTTCATCTGTGCTTGTATTTAACCCTGAAACTCCATGAGCTAAACCCACAGATACTACCTTGAAGTAAAAAACATAGGATTTCTGATAACAAAAGCAATTAAATCTCCCTCTTTCACATGGGCTTTGAAGTAATTCCACAGGGTAAGTCTACAGCATCTCATAGGCTGCTCTCCCAGTACTACTGGATGAGAAGCCATTCTGTGAGCAGCGTGAAGTAAGTTACTCCTGAAGGATATCGAGGTAGGAAACACCTAAATCCCCTGCATTCCAGAGGGGAATCCAGATCTAACCATACACAGACACAAAAGCCTTATTATTTCAGTGCATGCCTGAGCAAACAATTGTTCTAAGGAGAAAGGTGCTTCTCACCACAATTTATCTGAAGAAGCAAACAGTGAAAAGACTTGAAGTTATTAGGAGAAACCCAGAAAACCAGGAGATGGGACAGTAGTATCAATGTCCCATCTTTTCAAGGGAATGTGGTTATTAGACAGGCTGACCTTGAGGCAGAGGAGGAAGAAGGCCATCCAAGGAATTTCTAGCAATCAAAAGAATAACTGGATGCTGGATCAACCCAAAAGGTAGCAAAACTTTCACAGGAAAGAGGGGGTTAGAGAACACAGCAGGAGATTCCTCTCCAGCCCCAGCACAGACATCTGAGGGAAGGTATAAGTTATCATGAAAGGCAGCACCCTATTACGTGTGGCCGTGGTCACCACAAGACATGGCTCAGAGGAGCACTGTTCAGACGTACCTCAGCAAAGCTCTAGCGCTGTAGATGGGGTAAGATTACTACCAAAGGCTGATAATCCTGTTACTGCTGCAGTTGTCACGCTGGATGACGTAGGGAGTAAGAAAATCCCAGCCTGGGAGAAGACAATCATTCCCAAAGAGTACATTCTTTGTAAGAGAACAGAAAAATTGAAGAGGTTGGATTGCCAACTTATGAAAGTAAGAATAGGGAGACGCGATAACCTACAAAGACAAATATATGCAGCCACTGAGAAGCACCTGTGGCACTGTGGGACTTTTACCAAGGAAACTCACACAAGCACTGAAAACCAGATGGAGTAAGTGACTGCCAAAGCTAAAAGCTCCCTTGGCACCAAGCAGATGGATGGCATTGGGTCAAAGGCTGCTGCTGATTTGAACTCAGCACTAGAGCTGGAGCCAGGGATGAAAAAAGATCTGGAATCAGATGAGTCCCTGGCACCAGAGATGGAAGATATACATGGTTTAAAGAAATCCCAAACTATTAGATTTGGAAATTAGCACCATCAGCTACAAGGATCCAAAGAGTCTCTGAATAATCGCAAGATTTTTTCCAGCAAGCTTAAGCTGTCAACACACAAGCCTGGCCATGGAAGTGGGCGGAAGCATGCCCACTGGCCGCATTCACTTAGTCCTCATATTTATCCATCCACATGCCTCATAACCTTCCTTGGAGGTCTTGTGGAGTGGGTGGGAGCATCGACTTCAGACAACAGAAATTGGGGCTAAAAGCAACCTCCTGAAGATGCGCTGTATTTAACCTGACATGCTTGTCTTAGCCTGTTCTTCATAATCTGCAGTACTTACAGCCCTACGGCCTCACCAGACAAGTGCTTATTACCAGAAAGTTTATTTACTATTTATCTGAATTGTCTTTACTGTAAGGTCAAATCATAGTCTCTAGATCTATCACCAGTGGACAGAGAACAGTTTAGTTTTTTCATCTCTGCAGCAATTTCTTATGTACTGGAAAAGCACACATTCTTCAGTCTTCTTTAGACAAAAACAATACTTTTTTTTAGTATTCCCTCATAAACCACTTTTTTAGGCTTCTAATCACGTGTTCTTCACAGTCTCTACAGTTGTCCATATCCTTTTTGAAGTGCAGTGTGCAAACCTGGACACCTTCCAGCAAAATATTACTAACACCATGTAAAGCCAAGTGATTATTCTGAGTTTTACAGAACACTCATGTGAATACACTGCTTAGTTTTTTCGACTGTGAAACATCATTGTTTCCTGTTTACTGATGTTTTTATTGAAATATTTCTCCTCTTGGGACCACACAGGTAATTATTCCTAGCTTCATACTTTAAATAAAAGAAGTTATTAGAAAAATGGCCTACACAGCATATAAATCAAGATTATACTAATTTTAACCCTGCTGTTCAATCTGTTTGTAACCCCTTTGGCATGACAGCTCCTGAGCAACTTTTCTGCTTGAATATTTGATATATTTTAGCCTGCTACCCTTCCTCTTACGATACGTAGTTCCAGACATAATTAAAGATCTCTACAGCCTTCTTAAACCAGGTGATGTAAGAATACAGGCAGACCTGGAGACACAAGGAAGGCACAGACATTGCGCAGCACAGGCTAAGCAGAATCCTCTCTTCCCACCCTTTTTGCCCAGGAAAGGAATAATGGAATGCGTACGGCTGGAAGGGACCTTTAAAGGTCATCTAGTCAGAAAGAAAAAAATGCTCTCATATGGTCGCCATCAGAAATTACTGGAGTTACTCAGGCACTCAAACGAGATAGCCAAACACTTTCACAGATGGAGGCTGGACTAGTGCTTAGCTTGAAAAATCTGTTGTTAGAACAGATTTCATTATACCATACCTGGTGCCTCTAGAGCACTCCAGGCTTTCATCTCACTTTCACTAAATCCTGCTCTGTTCTCCGGATGTCTCACAAAGCCCTGGCTGTGACTGCTGGTGGGACTGTAGCAAACTGACTTCCCCACTCGATGTAGAAATGGGAGTGAGGAAGCAAGGTGATGAGACGCACATGACGGCCACATAAAGCAGTGGGGACGGCCTCCCAGAGCAGGTGACAGACAAGGCCCACGCCTACCCAAGTCACAGAACTCTATCACGTCTTCCCACGGGAGAGTGTCCTCCCTAACATCTCTCACAGTATTTCCAGAGGCAAGTAAAGCTTCCTGCAAGCAGCTGATTCCTGTGTTATCCACATGAGAACGGGCCAGTTTCTGAAAATTCAGCTATTTTTAAACTAACCTTCGAGCTCAGAAGCATAAAAATCTAAACTGCCCTGCTCTTGGGCTAAGTTTTTTTTCACTTGGCAAAACTCCTCTTCTCTCTCCACTTTATATTTCATCAGTTGCAACAGGAGGACAGCTATAGACTCTGTACCTAAAACTTCAACAGTAGGTAATGTTTTCATGATATAGAATTAGTTATTTCAGAACATACTTGTACAAGAAAAATCTCAACTATCAGCTTTTAGAAAAAGAGATTGTTCAGAATGCGAGGATAAATGCTTGGCCTCCAGAAAGAATATGCTGTCCCCATGTGATCATAGAATCATAGAACAATTCAGGTTGGAAAAGACCCTTGGGATAATCAAGTTCAACCACTGACCCTACACTAAAAATTCACCCCTAAACCATATCACCCAACACCCCATCTAAACGACCTTTAAACACACCCAGGGATGGCGACTCAACCACCTCCCTAGGCAGTCTGTTCCAGTTTCTGACCACTCTCTCCGTGAAGAACTTCTTCCTAATGTCCAGCCTAAACTTGCCCTGTTGCAACTTGAAACCATTCCCCCTGGTTCTGTCCCTAATTACCTGTGAGAAGAGCCCAGCACCAACCTCTCTACAATGTCCTTTCAAGTAATTGTAGAGCATGATGAGATCCTCCCTCAGCCTCCTCTTCGTCAAACTGAACAGACCCAGCTCCCTCAATCGCTCCTCATAAGGTCTGTTCTCCAGGCCCTTCACCAGCTTTGTTGCCCTCCTCTGCACTCGCTCCAACACCTCGATATCTCTCTTATACTGAGGTGACCAAAACTGAACACAATCCTCAAGGTGCAGCCTCATCAGTGCTGAGTACAGAGGTAAAGTGGGGAGCATCTTCCCTGCCATGCCAAAGCAGTATTTCTTACTAGGAAAAGGAAAGAGAGGCAGCATTTCTAAAATGCTAAGAAAAGGAGCATTGTGATCTGACATGGAGGAAGAAAAGAAGTTTTGTGCTTATTTTCTTAGGTTTAAAACCAACTGCTTCAGCTCCCTTCAGGTTTGTTGCTTCTTCCTGACCAGTGAAGCAAAGGGAGGAGAGAGCTGATACAAATCCTTGGGTCCATTATGTGAAAAAGCACACAAAGCTAAATGCCAGGTATAAGGAGCCAGGTGAAGATACGTTACTTTAGCACAGCACTAGTTGAACTGAATTGTATCCTGCAGAAAATCCATTCCAGAGCCTGTTTTTCATCCACCTGTACTATGGTCAATTTAAATCTTTGATTATTATTTTTTGTGCGATTCCATAACCTCTTTAAACAACTGATAATCAATGGGCTAATGCTGTTGCTGCTGCATTATTCTTGCCAATTTCCATGTCTTTAAGAAACGTATGCTTGAAGGTTAACTAATTGGGGCCACTTATAGCCTCAACTGCCAAGATAATTCCAATACAGAATGGCAGGTTGAAAAATTGCATCCGCTTCAGCAGTGACTGTCCTGCATAAACACTGCCTGGGTCATGAAACCAGAGAAGCCACTCAGCTGTGTATATTTGCACGACCACTCTTAACTTTAATGTTGCGAGAGGAACAGGATGATTGACTGACCAGTGGTCCTCACTCACTGGGAGAAACGTTGTTTTATTGCTGAGAGAATTTATTATATAGGGCCTCGCTAGAATCTGGGGTCCTTCCACAGGTTTCTAGCCTAAGAACTTTTAACCATGTTTTTAAAAGAAATTGTATTTAATAACCACTAGTCAATTTAAACACTAGTTACTGTTCAAGGCAGGAAGAACTATGTCAATACATTTCAAAACTACTATTTTATATAAAGTAGGGTACATATTTACATTACATATATATGCTTCTAACATTTCTTGACTTTGAGATTATCATCTGACATGGAGGAGGAAAAGAAGTTTTGTGCTTATTTTCTTAGGTTTAAAACCAAAGAAAAACTCAAAGCCTCACCCAATCTGCTATCATATCAGGTCACACTGACATAACACGTTCAAAAACAAAGCTGGAGCCTTCAGACACATTACGTTAATGTTTTCTCTTGAGCAAACCCAGTAATTGGTAACAACAGCCTTAACTTCTAGATAGACACGTCTGGAGAGGAGGAGAGAAATACACACCCTGACAATGAATTGTACAATTGTTCTCTAAAGCAGGAAATAGCAAGACTTGGGATTCCTGAGTTCAGTTTTAAGTGCATCAGAAGAACGCTTCCAGTCATTGCAGGCACCTTTCCATGTACTCTCTATTCCTCCATGCTCCAGCTTCTTTTGTTCTTCGGGCTATCTCCAACCCATCACTTCTCTGCCTATCCTGTGCTGTTTAACATTTATACTGCACATTTACAAATATGCCATATACCTCTTTTAGTTCCCTTCCCCACTCAACACAGAGAAAAAGACAAAATTTTTCATTATATTTTTAATATATATTCCCTGGCAATTTATGATGTATAACTGTCTCAGATAACGAAGCATTGGGTCAAATTCAGCCCAGGATTACCTCCCACAGATTCACTGAAATAACTCAGGATGAATTTGCCTCTAAGACTTTTGTTAGACAAGCAGTTGTTTGTCTTCTCAAGTCATTTACCAAACAAAGTGAAAAAGTCATCCAGCAACATGAGGAGTACAATGGCACAAGCAAACATCTGAACCTGAAATGGACAAAACAAGAAGCAGCCAAGAGCAATAAATTCTTAAGGAAGCGTAGAGCCAGACAGACATTTTTAGAAGCCAAGATTAGTAAGCCTTACCACTTATAGTTACATGGTTGTCTTTGGAGGCACTCTGTGTTTCTTTTAACTGGATCTCTGAGCTCACATCTACTTTTCTTCCAGACAACTGTAAATAGGCTTTGAGAGAAGCAGGTACCTTGACAGTAATTGAACCTGGTATAAATTTAAATGAAAGCTAGTTAGTTTAACACTGAGATCAAAGCATGAAACGGGCAGTTATTTAGCTAACTTTTATTGAGTCATTTGTTTGGTTGAGTTTTTCAAAAGCCTTCAGACACAGTAACCTCTTTATCTCTGAAAGGATGAATGAAGGTCATTTATCATAACCAGAACACTTTATGGCACATGTAGAAAATGGTGTCACAGTATTTCCTTGGCAGACGTAAAAATTAACATTGACAAGTACTCCCAGCAATGGCTCTTGGTAGAGGTTCTTATTACAGGAATGATCAACAGAAGCAAATGTAATAGATCTCACAGGTATTATGACTTGAAGGACACGGGATTGGATTTAATGATTAATGCAGCCCCTGAATTGCATATTATGAAAGAACTGCTCCTCCGGAACGAGGAGATGCCGCTCACATAGTGTTAATGTGAGCAGCTGTCTTTGCTTTTACAGCACAGTGCCAGCTGTCCACATCCTCCAACACATGCGGTCTCAGAAGTGATTAACCAGTTTAGACTATGTATCACTAAGATGCAAACTACTAACAAAACTGCAGTTTTAGTAGCCTAAATAAATCTAGCCTTGAGGTTAGAAACATAAATTCTGACTTTTGCTTCCCCTAAATATATGCTTCTATGCATCAGACTGAAGATGGATGCTGGGCCCCAATCTGTCCACATCAGTAACATTTGGAATTACTCTGTGACAACATTTGGAAGCTGCATCCCAGACATTAAAACAAAAAACTCAACAAAATTCAGAATATGCTACCTGCATATGTGCTCCTTAGTTTTTGCCCAGTTCTCACATTCAAAACATAAAAAGTTTATTTAAATACATCCTAAAAGCTGAAGTAGAACATGGTAAAAAACCCCTGATGTTCTAACAAATAAGCAGCAGTCAGAAAGCAACTCTAGCTCTGCAATTTAAATACAGCAGAATCACTTTCCTGGGACAGTCCTGGTGAACAAATAACTGTTAGTATAATTTAGGCCTAAATCATGCTGGATAAGAAAGGGAAAAGGTCTTCATCTTTGGGTCCTCCCTAGAGAGTTGCTGCTCAGTGGTGTGACTCATAAAATCCAACACACATGCAGCTGATTTATCACAAATGGGATATTTTCTACGCTGCAGCTGTCAGCCGTTACTCTCAATATACAGCGTAAACAAAACCAGAACTTCATCAACTTTGCCTTTACTAAACTGTGCTGCCAAAAGAGATGTCAGGCAATGTTCTGACTATATCATGAATTAACTTTTATTAAATACTAATTCAAAGAGACTTAAGTAATTCAACAGGTAACTAAGAAATAATATAAAAATAAATTTATTTGCACCGATGGAATCAGAATAGCTTGTACAGCAGAGTGGCACACAAGTGATTTCAATGCATTTCCTTCATTATTCCCATTATGAGTAACCGCTAGATTTTAACAGGGCACAGGCATTGTCTCACAGATGAGAGAAGGGCACCAAATACCACATTCATTTAAACCACCCACAGTGCCAGACATGATGTTAAACATAAAACCCTGTGGTGGGGTTTTTTTTGCAAAACTAGGACTAGCAAGATGTATTCAGGGCTTTGTAATTTACAGTATCATATCTTCTGAATGGCAAAACTACGAATCCAACTTTAGGGAGTGAGCTTTTAACTAAGAAGTGAAATTCTAGTGAGTAATCAAGAGAGAAAAAGGAAGAATGGTGGGGTAAGGCTCTCTCATCTTTGTTTTTCTGTCTTCCAATTTCAAATAATGTGGCATCTCACTCAGAAAAGGCAGGAAAAAGAAATGTAAATGTGTGTCAGTTGTCACTCTGCACATACGCTTATCGGCGTCATAGAGTAAACTCTGCTCGGGGCAAAGAAAGATAGTAATCCAGGTCAACTCTGCAAAATTCTGTTGGGTACATTGCCAGGGAAAAAAAAGTATTGAAAAATACAAAAATTCTGTAATCCATTTTAAGTATCATTGCCCTTTACAGAGTTTACAGTATTAATATATCTTATGACAATGAGATAAACAAAGAATATAGATAACGAACAATCACAAACTACTTTTTTCCAGACAGATAAACAAAATCCTCCTTACTCGCTTTTCTTTTACATCATAAGCTGCCATAAAAAGTACTCATTTCAGTTTGCTAACCTTTCTCGGATTTCAGATCCACGGTTCTTAATTGACTGACATAAACATCTATTGTCCCATAATGCGTAGAAGCTTTTAGACTTCCATCTGATGAATCTAAAAAAAAAAAGAAAATAAATTGTGTGTCATTCACTCTTTTAAAATCAAAATTTGCTAGAATATTTCTTTGTACTTTGAAATGATTTTGTCAATTCTTCTGTGTTTGAGAAGTATCTTGTATTGATTTACTGAATGTTAGGCTTAGAAAAACAGGTTTCTGAACAAAACTTATCTCCCTTGACCAGAATCACAGATTTACCCAGATCGGAAAAAGACATTTAAGATCATTGAGTCCAATCATTAACTTAACACTGACAAGTGCTCACTAAGTCCTATCTCTAAGCACTGTGTCTACATAACTCTTGAATACCAACGGAGACTTGACCACCACCCTGGGCAACCCATTCCAACGCCTGATAGCCCTTTCAGCCAAGAAACTCTTCCTAATATCCGATCTAAACTTCCCTTGGTGTAACTTGAGGCCATTTCCTCTTCTCCTACTGCTTATTACATGGGAGAAGACACAGACCCCCACCTCACTACAATCTCCTTTCAGGGAGAACCCCAGTTCTCTCAGCTGTTCCTCACAAGACTTGTGCTCCAGACCCTTCACCAGCTTCGTTGTCCTTCTCTGGTCATGCTCTAGTGCCTTAACGTCCGTCCTGTAATGAGGGGCCCAAAACTGAACACAGTACTCGAGATGCAGCCTCACCAGTGCTGAGTACAGGGGTAAAAATCACTTCCCTGGACCTACTGGCCACACTGTTCCTCATACAGGCCAAGATAGCGTTGGCCTTCTTGGCCACCTGGGCACACTGCTGGCTCATGTTCATCCAGTTGTCAACCAACACCCTCAGGTCCCTCTGTGCTGAGCAGCTTTCCAGCCACTCCTCCCCAAGCTTGCTGCATTGCTGTCAGGGGGGTTGCTGTGGCCAAAGTGCAGAACACAGCATTTGGCCTTATTGATTCATACAACCGGCCTTGGCCCATCACTCTAGTCTGTGTAGATCCCTCTGGAGAGCCTCGCTACCCTCAAGCAGATCGACACTTCCACCCAGCTTGGTGTCATCTGCAAACTTACTGAGGGTGCACTCCATCCCCTCACCCAGATCACTGATAAAAGCGTTAAATGGGAGAGGCCCCAGCACTGAGCCCTCGGGAACACTGCTCGTGACTGTCCACCAAGTGGATTTAACCCCATTCACCACCACCCTTCAGGCCTGGCCACCCAGCCAGATTTTTCCCAGCAAAGCGTGTGCCCATCCAAGCCACGAGCAGCCAGTCTCTCTGGGAGAATGCTGCTGGAAACGGTGTCAAAGGCTTTACTAAAGCCCAGATAGACATTCACAGCCTTTCCCTCATCCACTAGGCAGGTGACCACGTAGAAGGAGTGACCACGCTGTAGAAGAAATGGAGAATCGTGGCATACATTGGCCAACACCATAGCCCTGGACTTGTAGCATCTACAAGGCCTCAGTAACACTCCCCTCTTTCTACAAGGCTGAATTTATCTTTGTGCAAAGATCAAGCACAAAATTTCAACATTAAGATCTATTTTAGTTTTCAGAAGAATCTATTTGTTCAGACTCTGCACAGCAAGAACTTTACGCAGGAAAGCTACCTGGTGCAAACAACAAGCAGTTGCATGTTGTAACATCTTGTCACACAGCTGTGTATCAAGCTTTGTAAAGAAATTATGAAGCAACTCTAAGGAACCATCAAAAAAGTTACATTGCACATTAAGAAATCAGTCAGTGAAATATATCTCTTTAGATACAATGCTAGAAATAAAAATATTGGCAAGAAAACGCTAAATCCTCAGAGACTTTTTTTCTTAGTTTCTGGATGTGCATAGAGAAAGAAACAGTCAAGCTTCCGGAAGTAGCTAAAATAAAATTTAACCTGAATTAAATTTAAAAAAGTAAAAGCATTAATGAGACAATGAACTTGATTAATCTTAACAAGGATGTCTACGCTTGTCATACAGCTTTAGCTCTAAAGAAACTTATCTGGAGCTTTGTTGATCCCAGACCTCAAACACTGATGTCAGCAGTGTACTACATACAAGAGCAAAAATATGGAAAGGGATTATTATTCCACAGCCAAAATTGATTTTTTCTAAGAAGAAAGTAATTTAAAAAAAAATTGCTGATCCATAGTCAGCTTAGGAACCAAGACTGGCTTTGCCTAACTAGAAGACAGTAACAACTAGAAGCCCATGAATGTTTCTGCCAATTCAACGGATTTTCTGTTCTGTCCCAAATAAATAAAAAAACCCAACCCACCCAAACCCCAAAACACAAACCTTGAACCCAAACTCTTAATGAATTTAAATTAGTGAACTGGAAAAAAAAGATTTTGCTTGTGCAAGTGACAATTAAACACTTCATTAATGACTTTTCAAAAGCTCATAATAAAGTTTGAAAGTTAAAGTCACTAAAAGAGGAAAATTTGATGAATCAACCTTTTTAATTAACATTTTTATTAGTGATACCTTGACAGTTTCATGTAAAAGCAGATATTCCCAATCAGATTTAGTAACAGCCAACCCCTGAGTCTCCATATAATCTTGACAAAGATTTTGCTGGCAACAGATAGAGGAAAAATTCAGCCTCTGACTCTTCTGCTTTGAAAAAACATGCAATTAATTCCTTTATCTGCACTACTTAGAAGAGTCTCCTGTGACAGGACAGCAACGCTCTCCAGGGAGAACAACTGCTACCAGTTTGTACATCACCACCAGCTGACAGGGCTTTATGGGGATCAATGTTTATTCAGTGAACTCGTTCTCTTCCCACTCTTCAAACACAAAAGCAGCTCTTGTGAGATCCTTCACAGTGGCAAGATGCCTTTTGCAAATCTAGCAGTCCCACTGCAAGACTGAACAAAGTGTTCTTTTCCAGATTTTATATATACATATATAAGAAAAAACAAGTTCTCATTTTGTGAGAGACTGGATTCTGTTTGCTGAAGGCATAAACATAAATAATGCAGGAAGAGGACATACACACAGATTCACTAAGGTACAGTTTTACCTGGAAAGTAAAAAACAACAACACAAAAACAAAACCCCTAAACCCAACAAACAACCTCAAGGTTGTTTTCTATTGGAGAACACTGTTTTGGGAGGATGACTTGCCAGATTTTGACTCCCAGAGTACACCACCAAATAGGAAGTCTCCTATGGCAGAAGAAACTACAGCAATTTCAAAAAATCCAAGAAATTTTGCAGCATTAACTGAACACTAAAACTGACATTACAGTACCTGTTCAGCTTTAATCTATGGAAATAACATGAAAAATATTTTATGGAAACAACCAAACATTATTTACAGAAATAATTTTATGGATAGGATATTAAATAGAATTGCTTAGATACAAATAAGAATGAAAAGAGACAAAGTTGTTCATCACTTCTGCAATCTATAAAAGATGCTGTTTAAGTTTTTTGTCTCTGTAACTCTAAACAAATGAGGAGGAAAAAAAACCCTAAAATTAATTAAAACCAGCAAAGACGAGCTTATATAATAGAAAGGGTTAACAAATGAATAGACAGATAGATAGATAAACAGATATTTCAACAAGAAAAAATACCCTATATTAAGTAACACAACCTGGTAGTACAAAACACATAACTGAAATAATAATGGAGACAACACAGATTTTGCAGTTACGATGGAACAAAACTAAGGCAATTTATTTTTAAATATACATCTAATGTTAGCCAAGATTAAAGTGAATAACAAAGTAAAACCAAGAAAAAACTGCATAGTTTGAATTTAGAGTTTGCTAAGGACTGACAGCTCAAGGGGAAATACAGGGATGAATAGGCCTACTGGAAGTGGAACAGATGGTAACTCTTGAGCAACTTCAGCTATTTCAGAATTTACTAGTGCAGGAAAAAACAAAAAAAATCTAATCCCCCAAAAGCAGTACAGCAAGATGTCCTTGACAAAGCTTTTAAGCTTTATGAAAACGAAGTACAGCTTGAGTTCAAAAACTAAGTCACATAACTAGAGAAAGACTATACCAGTAAAGATCATTGAAAAGCCCACAAATATGACAAAATTGAAACATCATTTGCAACATGTAGTATCTTTTCTTCCTTCATTTTATAAAGTCACATACTGAAGAAAGAACCAAGCACAAGTGATCTTTCCTTAAAACATACTTACATTTCCTAATACCTCATAATGACTGACTTTGCTCATTTTAAAATCCATGGCAAAACTGATGTCAAGACCTTTAAAGCTTACATTTTATTAAAGATTATATATATTACCAATTATATATATACTT
>NW_009704330.1:0-984 GCF_000703405.1 Apaloderma vittatum
CTCTCCCGGTTCAGTTGTTTATCGGTGGTTGGAGAAATTTAAACTAAGACCTATTTGTCTGGGGCTTCTTCCTCCTTACCTCCAAAGGAAAAGGCATAACCAACCTTTTAAATGCACTGGTATCTGAGAAGTGGTGTAGTTGCCAGTGCATAATCACTTCCGTTGGTTCACACGACATAAGAAAATACTTCTTTTTCTAAAGCACAAAATAACTTTTTTTCTAAAGGACAAAATAACTTTAAACTGTAACACACAAGGTTTTGTCCTGCTGTTAGGTTTCCCATTAGGTTTGGTCTGCCTCGAAGAGCAGATCAGTGAGCAAAGACCAAGTTGCTCTTTAAAACTGAAGAACACAGTTCAGAGTCCTGGGTTAATCTGTTTATACAAACTGGAGTTTTTCCAAATTAGTGTAAATTGGCATCACTCCTTGGACACCATTGAGGGAGTGTTAATGGGTACTCTTATAAATCTCCCTGAAGACATAAACCATTCATTTTGCAGTAACAGACTTACAGAGCTCATTTATAGCGTCAGGACTCGTACAGCAGAGGAAACCATCGCCATGGATGTGCTGCTTCCGAGGAACAGGCGCGACTCGCCAGCTGAGGCCCTTCTGCGTGGTTACTGATGCCCTGCAGACACAGTGGCAGCTGGAGGCCAACCTTCATGTTACAGAGATGTGAAAATGAGGTTTCCTTCTAGATTTTCATTGCAACCTGAGGATATAAGAGTCAAAAAATTATTTTGCCATTTGCTGATTTTGTCAGTGCACGTTTTCAGATACTAATTCAACATTAAGCAGATGCAAAAATGTGGGGGAATAGAATTTGTTTGAAAGCTCTTCCTCATTCTTTTCGTACCAAGGGTGAAATGCTAAAGCTCAGGATTGGTAGTTCCATAACATGACGTTGTTTCTTGTGAGCAATGTGCCGAAGACAAGCTTCCAAGAGAGATGTGAGTTTGCAGCTCTGGCAACTGAAACCC
>NW_009704331.1:0-2167 GCF_000703405.1 Apaloderma vittatum
GCCCTTTTTGCTGGAAACAGGAAGCCCGAGGAGAGCGCGAGTGCGGCCCCCGCGACCGCAACCGGCGCCGATGAGTTTCCCGCGTGTGGGGAAGGTTCTGCAGCACCGGGACGCTCCCGGCGACCGAACATTTAATGACTGCTATAAATGCTCAGAGTCCAATAGGTTAATTTATAAATTTATTTGTAAAATGTTACAGTAAAAAGGTGAAAAGGGCAATAAGCAAACAGCGCTGGGCGTGCCGGGGAGTCTCTGCTCTACCAACAGCGCGCGCCGGAGTTTGGAGTCTTCTCTCTTTTATATTGTCTTTGGGCTGTAGCTCCTTCCTCCCCTCGAGTTCTGGTTCTTTTCTCACTCGTCATCTTTGCGCTTGTGCTATTAATTGCTGGGGTCTTGCCCCTTCCTCTGGGGTCGTTGGGGAGGGTATACGCAAAGCTTGCTGAAGTAATATATAATAGTGGCTGACATTTAAGCTCGTTACACATCATGTTTTTAGTTTATTTTTCTATGCCTGATAAGGAAGTTTTATTCTTCAAGGTTGCTGAGACAATGCCCTCTACAGATTGTGGTCAAGGCCCATCTGCAGTTGCTGCTTCAGCATTCTTGACACTGTCCCTTTTGACACGAATCCCGCTTACATTTCTCACAATGACAAAGTAGAAAAGTAGCGCTGGCAGTGGGAGCTGGCAGGGCCACGTGCGGGTGACGCCAAAGCCGGCTCTGTGTCCCCTGGTGACACGCGGTAAAGGCTCAGGGGCTATAAGGTTGGTCGGTTTAGTCGGCGCTGGGTGCGCGGGGAATATTTCCTCCGAAAACGTGCCCAACCTGAACGATGCAGCTGTGAAGCCGTGGTTTTAGCTGGAGCCATAGTTCTAGCCAGAACTGTAGTTTTAGCTGGTGTGTAAAAGGCTACGGATGGTCTTACCAAATTACCAAACAGAATGAGTGGGACAGTGGAGGTGTGAGACAGGGATCCCACAAGCGGAGCTTATCCCCGAGGGCAGGATGCTCTTATCTTCAAAGATGGAACAGCCCAGGACTGCCAAGATGTGCAGAACCAGCCTAGGCCAGCCTTGGGCTCTCTTAACAAAGACAAGGAGTGAACTGAATGGAGCCCATCAACAGGACAGCCCGAGGAAGACTGCCATGATGAAGTTAAACAACCACCAGAGACCCCGATGACCACCGAAAGATTGTATTATGCATGCGGGAGTGGGCGGCAACATGTTAACGAGTTCTCGGAAATTGCATGAATATGTATATCTAAGCTGTATGAGAGCTGTAGGTCTGGCCTTTCTCGGGGCACACACCAGGTGGAGCCATCCCAGGGGTGCCCAGCGCTGCAATAAAGAAAAAAAAAATGAACAGACACCAAGGCTGTTCAGTTCTGATTTCGGCCTCTTCACGGCATCAGCTGCCTTGGTTGAATGCAGTGGAAATTCCATACTCATCAGACGCCCAAACATACTCATGAGCTACCCCAAAAAGGCACCCAGTTCTGGGGGTCAGCGGCTCCTCCTCGTGCCTGCGCGGTGCCTCCTGGTGCTCTTGGGCGGGGGTCTTCAGGGATGAAGGCCGTAGGTCTTCCTCACGATGAACTTTTTACTTTCGTCCCAATACTAGTTGTTCTCAGCACACTTCATAGGGTATCTTGTCCTCGAATTCCACAAGGGGCTTCGTCACCAGATGGTCCTTGTTAAACGCCCTTATCACTGGTGTTCTTGTCAATTATTTATGTTTTATGTTCTTTTACAACGGGTACCGAACAGCCCCATCCTATGGGCCTCTGACTAATTGCCGCCTAACTAGGCTGAGAGGTTGTTTCTCCCGGGATGCTTCTTCTCTTATCAATCCCCTTTCACGGCTACTTCTCTTATCAACTCTCCTTCACGGCTCATGGGATGCTACCCCCCCATCACTGGGCCCTGCCCATCACAGGGAGCTCCACCAAGCTCTTTGCAACCGCCTCACCCCAGGGCAGCCCCAGAACGGGGTGCAAGAGCAGAGAAATAGGAATGGCGAGAGAAGTGAGGTAAGCTCAGGAACGTTCTCAAGAGAAGGTCCTTTCTGCAGCGCTTCTGTCGGGCGGCTCCATCAGTGCTGGGGGTTGCTGCGGAGACAAGCCCTGGGCAGTGAGCAGCTGAAGCCTGACCGGCTGCTGGTGCTC
>NW_009704331.1:2252-5155 GCF_000703405.1 Apaloderma vittatum
GGGCCCACGCCCGAGCCCCTCCCTGACCCCCAACCCTCTCTCTCGCCGGCCCTGGTGCTTTACCCCATCGCAGCTTCCAGAGACCGAATCTCGTGCCCACGGTGCCTGTGTTGCCCTCACCTTCCCTCTTGGTTCGCAGGATCAGCAATCCAGACTCGATGGCCAACGATCTTTATTTCAGCGCCGGAGACACACGGGGATGTTTGCACCGCGTGCGCTCGCACAGGCTTTGTCTTTGAGTGGTAAGCACATGCTGCATACATATTCGCTGTGGTCATCTCCCCTCTTCCTCTTCTTGTCCTGTGGATGAGCTTCTTGTTATTTGGCAGCTTTTGGAGGCCAGAGCCAGCGGCAGTTCGCTGGGGGGATAAGGTTCTGCCCTGAAGTGCCTGCTCCCCGCTCAGCTCTGAGTTATCCTGTGCCTCCACTCCCATTCCTTCCCTCCTCCAACGGCTCCCCTGACCACATCTGGGCACATCTGCAGCCCTCATTCCTTTGAGGAGGGAGATAATCCTCCAGCCTCTCTTCTAACTCCCTCTCCCTTTCCCTAAGTGCTTTCAAACATATTTGCCCACTTTTGCCTGTTTTGGTGTTTTTTTGGTGGTTTTTTTGGTGGTTTTTTTAAGCTAAAACTAAAGGATCCTATGGTGGGATGTTAATTCTACAGTCCCTCTGCCACTCCGGGTGGTTCCTTAGAGTAAAACAAACATATCGGCACACATAACTGTATCCCATTTACTTTGCCTCCTTAAAACCAACATTAATTGTAACAGGGTGTTATACTGCAAAGCTCCATTAAGTGCCACTTCTCCCCTTTGTCTAAGGTATAAAGGGGCCACCACCGATCACAAAAGCTGCGCAGGCACACCCGTGCCACAACGAGTGCTCCTAAATTCAAGACAACTGTTGAGGTGAAACTCTTGTCTTGTAACACCCAAACGCAGCGCCAACAAGCAAACAGTTCGTGCTCCCTGCCAAAGGGACTCAGCACTTCTCTGCTTTGTATTTCCACCCGTGTAACCAAAACCTTATCTTGTGCAACTCTTACTGATTCTTTGTACCTTTTAAATTCCCACAACACACCTTTTTAAGTCAGCCCAACCAATGAATCCGATCCCAACCAGACCAGTTTTCTTGACACCAGGAATTGTTTCCAAAGCATACCCAAACCTCCCGTTTACAGTCAAAACATTCAAAACCACAAGAATTACACAAGAATTTGTAACCTCTGTGTATAGGGCAGTAAAACCCAACAGGTTGATCCAACATACGCTTCATCCGTCCCCGGCCGCTCTCCTCGCGGGATGACGGAACCACGGATCAGAACTCCACCCTCGCTTCGCAGTCAGGCTGTGTCTCACTCACCCGCACACTCACCCTGCACTTTCAAACTTACTTTCAGACATCTTAAAGAACGATGCAACATATCAGTAGCGCACTTGAGCGTTAACACAAAACACGCGGTACCAGATTTTTACAGCAGATGACAACAATGGGTGCAACACACACCGCTGCCGCCACCGTGCCCAGGAGAACCCAAGTTCCCGTTGGCCAGGGCGCAGACCTTACCCTGCCACCACCGTATGGGCACTCCAACCCCAGCCTCCCAGGGGCGAGCGCCAATGCTCTTCACCTCACGTGGGACGTCTCCTCACGCCTTACAGGTATCCCCTCCAAACCCACACACCTGCTCCACATGGAAACTAACTCTACAACTCCCAGGAAGTTATAAAGCGGGGATGTTTACTGAGTGCTGGGTGCAAGGGGATCTCTCCGCAAAGCTTGCACACCCGTTACCAAAACAAACGCTTATTTATCACTCCAGTGCCTGAAGGGAACCTGCAGGGAGCCTGGGGAGGGACTGGGTACAAGAGTGTCCAGCAACAGCACAAGGGGAAATGGGCTGAAACTGCAGGAGAATGGGTTTCGCTGGGATCTGAGGGAGAAATTCTTGCGTGCGAGGGTGGCCAGACTCTGGACTAGATTGCCCAGAGGGGGTGTGGGTGGCCCCCCCCTGGAGATGTCCAAGGCCAGGTTGGATGAACCTGGAGCAACCTGGGCTGGTTAAGGGCGTCCCTGCCCATGGCAGGGGGTGGGTTACAGGATCTCTGAGCTCCCTTCCAACCCAAGACACTCTAGGATTCTGTGATATTCATTAACATGGACTGGTTAGTACAATTAGTTTGGGGAACAGGCGTGGTTATTATAATTATTTCCAAGAACTCATTATCATACATCTAACCCTCCTGGCACATGCGTGTTGCCATCTGGTAGTCACAAAATGGGGTCTTCTGGAGGAAGGCCTGAAGTCTTTTCCACTGTGTCCTGTTCATATTTGACTCAGAACGTTGGGTTGGCAGTCCCAGCTTCTGCCAGACAGCAGTTCCTTGTGGACCATCTGGTCCCTGTTGTTGATGCAATTTTGCTTACACTGCAAACTCAAAAGGGGCATCTTGGTTTTATCACTTTAACGGGATACTGTTCACATTGTCACTGTTTAACTATCCCAGAATTTTCTTGTATCAGCCCACCGTTTCAACAAGCAGTTTACTTCTCTTATCAGTCTCTTCAAGCTGTGATTCATTCTTGCTGCCTTCCCACTCAGCTGTGGCCTCCATGGGGTGTGGAGATCCCATTTTATTCCTAACAATTTACCTAAATTCTGAACAGCTTCTGCTATGGAATGTGGGGCTCATATCTAAAGACAGTCCTATGGGCACCCCAAATGTTGGTGCTATTTCTCTAAGTAATGCCCTTGATACCGCTCTTACTTTATTGGTGCGACGAGGAAAAGCCTCTGGCCAGCCTGAAAAAGTATCTGTCATTAGCATGGGTTCATGAAGGGCAGATCCTGCTTGACAAATCTAATTTGGTTCTCTAACAAGGTGACCTGCTTAGTGGAT
>NW_009704332.1:0-3115 GCF_000703405.1 Apaloderma vittatum
CTCGGCGGGGGGATGAACGGTGGAGTGAAGTGACAGTTCATGATGGAAAAGGAGAATTTTCGGTTTGCCCAACGTTGGCCATGCCCAGTGGGGTGTTACGCAGAATCTTCAGCCGTCCTGCCCTGCCCAAGTGCTTCACCCACTGTGACGTAGCAGGAGCAGCGTTGGGTACCTTCTGCTGGCTGGGGCGTCATCGCTCCTTCTCCACTTGGAAGGCGGAGAAGGGCAGGAGGAGCATGGTGGGGCATGGAGCAGCACCTTCCCCACCGGCCACACCTGTGCTGCCTGGGTGATAAGTGGTGCTGAGAGGTACAAAGGGGTTCTGCCTTTGGAAATGAGGGTTTAGGGGCATCCCAGTGACTCTAGAAAAGCTACTGCACAGCACCAGCCTGTGCACGTGCGCTTTTGCAGGTCTTGGCAACTTTCGTTATGATTAGTGTAATTAATGAAGGTTGCAAACGGGGTTTCCCCATTACGTTCTTTGATGCAAAGAAGCTGTTCTATCTAGCTTCTGATAGGTGACAGCATTTGCCTTCCTGAGTCAGCCGGCGTGGGTTAATGATGGTGTTCTCATGAATGGAGGTTTGCAGAACTTGACCTTCTACGTGTTGGGAGGCACGAATGCTTACAGCCAAGTACAAATTATTTTAATAAACGACCTAGCTAACAGTTGTTAAATATAATGGCAGTTGTTACAGTGTGACTAACTGTTATTACTTACCGTACGCAGATTTCAAATGAGAGTAAAAATAGAATTTTCTCCTTTGAGTCGTTTCCTAATATACGTTGTCCTCTGTGACAACCATGGTTCATAACTTTTAAGAATCGCACATTGTAACTTAAGCCTCTTAACACCTGGTGGTTCTCCCTTTGGTGACGGGAGGATTTAGGCACAAACAGCCAGACCAGGCCCTGAAATACCAGGAAGGGAGAAGCAGTGCACGGAAGGCGATGCTTGGAAGGTCCATAGAGTTGCCTTTCATTTCATCCTTTGGAATAAAAACCTGGAATCACCTCAAACCCAACCAGTCCTCAGCAGTAGAGATGAATGTCATGGAAGTTCCCACAGCCAACAGCAATCTGTGTTGGTTTCCAGCTCCTCATTCTGTCAGTCAGAATGATTAGGGGACTAGAGGGTAAGTCTTAGGGAGCTGGGCCTGTTCAGCCCGGAGAAGAGGAGGCTGAGGGGAGACTTTACTGATCTCTACAACTACCTGGAAGGCAGCTGTAGTGAGATGGGTGTTGGCCTCTTCTCCCCAGTGAATAGCGATACAGCAAGAGGGAACAGGCTCAAGTTGCACCACGGCAAGTTTAGATTGGATATAAGGAAAAACTTCTTCACCGAAAGGGTGATGAAGCACGGGAATGGGTTTTCCAAAGGAGGTGGCAGAGTCACCATCCCTGGACGTGTTTAAAAAATGGTTGGATGTGACACTTCAGGAGGTGGTTTAGTGTTAGGGTGGTGCAGGGCTGTAGGTTGGACTTGATGATCTTAAAGGTCCTTTCCAACCTTTATGATTCTATGATTCCTTCAACCCAGCCTGGATCTCCCACAGCACGGCACCTGCAGCAGCCGTGCAGCTACAGAAAATGCTGGCCCTGAAACCAGAGGATGGCACAGTGCCAGCGCTGCCTGCAGTAAATAAATCAGAGAAATCTTTTCACATTTAGGAGTGGATCAAAATTGCAGAGGGAGCCTGTAGTTACTTAGACACTTCCAGGAGCTGCTTCTGTGATGGTGTCTATTTCCACTGGTACTTTCCTGGTTGGGTCTTTTCTCAGGCAGATGGTTTTCACAAATCTGCACTACTTTTCTGCTGGCTTCATAAGTAGAAGGAAGTTGTAGCAATAAATTATAAACATAAATACTCCTTTTCTGCAGCAGTTCAATACAAATGATGGCTTTTAGGTAGATTTAGAAGAGAGAGCAAGCAAAACTGGAAGTTGCTAAATGCTTCTCATTCCTAGAAACCGCTCCTTGAAGGCAAACTTTAGTAATTTGTAAAAATAAAGAAAGGGGGGAAAAAAGGAGAAAACATTCCACAGAAGCACAGCGTGTTTCTTGAAGCTTGTTTCAGTGCTTGTTGCTAGAGACACAATACCTGCTGTGCTCTTTTTCAAAATGCACATCTGTAGCTAGATTTCATCAGGACAAGGAAGCATTTCATTAAAATGAACATAATTGTCAGTTGCCCAACTGTGCCAAACAGAATTAGCGAGACCTTTGAACGCACATAGACCTCCACACCCTCCTGGTGTCCTAATCTTTGGTACCTCTCTCTCTGGCAGCAGCAACCTTCTTGAATTTACTTACTAGCTAAAGCACCCTTCCCCTGCCCTCGGGACAACCCTGGTCCTGTGTTACTTTTGTATTTGACCTGTTGTGTCACCATGCCAGTCACTCAGATACACAGACACTGGGAATGCCAGTCTACATGTGAGGTCTATTTCCAGTTTAGCAGGAGGTGGATATGCTCCAACTGCTAAAAAACCTGGCATGCGGTACACGCGTTTGTAAATGAGCGAGATGATGCCATGCTGCTCCTGGGCTGAATTCCCCTGTGTGCAACTGCAGAACCTGGCTGTGACACCTAGAGGGGACTGTCTGGATGGACGAAGAGCCTCTGAGGGTAGCAGGGTTACACATCCTCTTGCCTTGCAATGGTACATGGAGAGGACATGGGTGATGGTTTGGACCTCCACAGTACCCTGGGTTACAGCTGTAACTTCTGCTCGTTGTGGCCAATGTAATTTAGAGTGGTTTAAAAGTGGCTTCAAGAACCAGCACCCCTACAGATTCTGTGCCTAAGGAAGATGAGAGTATGGGCACCACGCTTAGATATACCCTGCTCTCATGGTTTCTACTCTTCAAATCAGCGCTAACTCCCTGGAGAGGAGTGAAATGGGTGCTGAGGGAAATTCTCCCTCAGAACTGAGTGTCCCAAACCCTCTCGAGTTTGTTAGCAAGAGGCTGTGGGACTCAGGCAGCAGCTTACCACCGGTAGAATAACCCCTGGTGCAAATGGTCTTTGTGTGCTTGCCTCCTGTCTTCCTCCAGGCCCCCTCCCACCACCTCCTCCCGTAAGCAGGCATGGAAGCATTTCAAGGGCTTTGC
>NW_009704332.1:3191-19434 GCF_000703405.1 Apaloderma vittatum
GGCGGTGCCGCCGCGCCCCCCCCCCCCACCTTCGTCAGCCGTCAGAAACGGCTTCCAGGATCCGGGCGATGGTGAGCCATCCTCCCAGTTGTTTGCTTTCAATAGAGACCAAATAGTGGCTTTTGGCCTTAATATGTAAAAAGAGGTTTGGGATGGAGGCTCAGTTCCTAGTGCAGACCTTTGATTTCTGACTAACAGAAGTGTCATTTAGGTCTCCATTAACCCTGCTAAATAAGAACAGAGTAAATATGCCTATAGAGACCAGGACTGCAAAGTTGTCAATAAAAACTCCAAAATAACTCTTTGAAAAATAGCCTGAAAAAAAAGAAACATGTTCACTGTGTTTTGCTTTGCTACAAAGCAGAAATAAGGCCTAAGGGGATTGTTCTGACTAATACGAATTCAAACTGTAGCTGTGCTAAGACTCTTTGGAAGTCAAAATGATGACTTGAAAGCTGAAAAAAAGATGAAGGAAGAGATTGTCAGAACACTGCTGAAAATGTCAAGTATCTCTCTTTTTGCTAGTGTTTGTTGAAAAGGCGAGGTCCAAGACTGGCGTGTTTTAAAGATTCATCATGCTTTTCTTTTTAATTATTTTCTATTTACAAGGAACAGATGAATCTTTTGGCTAATTATGGGAGGCCAAAATTGATATTTCTGACACTTAAAAAGTTAGAAAAGCATGCAGAAAATAATACTGTAACAGACACTTTCAAAGCATTTTCACACATCAGATAAGGCAGGTGGGTCGCAGACACGTTTTTCCCACACAAGTCATTTGCAGGGTTCAGAACCTGCAGCTCCTTTACGCGCTGGTTTCTAATTGCAACCGCTGGGAGTAAACACAGAAAAACTGGATCTCAGCAAATAACCGCATGTACAACTGTCGTGCAACACTTACTCAGCTGTTCATTACATTATGCAATAAAATATAACAGCATTGCAAGAAAGTTATGGTGTTGTGGTTACAAAGTCCTGAAGCAACCGAGTGAAGAAATGACAAAGTTTAAGATAGCCCATACTTTCTTCCTTGTGCCTCCAAATTCAAGCGCAGAACAGAGCTCTGCAAACATTTCCTATTATTTCAATGAAGAAATTGATCAGCTTGCTTTATTCTTTAGAATCGTATAGACTCAGTAAGTACATCAATAGGAACCCTGTAATGTCAAGAGATGTCAGCTAAAGGTTTTTTTCCGTTTTTGACACTAGTTACATACAGCTTTCTCTGTCATTATAAATTTTATCATAATGGCCCTAGATTTTCTTTTTCCTGTGTAAAAATTAAGAAGTAAAACCCACCAACCATGTATATCAACACTATGAATATCAGAAAATTCTTTACCCAGGAAGAAAATACTGTTCTGAAGTAGGAGACACTGTATATATGTATGTGTGTGTGTGTGTGTTAACAAAGCAGATCTGTTATACGTGGAAGGGAACATAGCACTTACTTCAGTGGAATTTTGGTCATTTTCTTGCTCTGTGATTTTGCATTACATTGGTTAAGTGATCAGTAAAAGTTAATAAGAATTTATAGTATCTTCTTCCCTGACTTCCCAATAGAATGCCAATCCAATACTCAGCTATGAAAGCATTTTATAATATAGAACATGTATTAAACATGATGTTAATTCAATATACTTTCCTGAAGCTGTGTCATAAAACTTATGAGTAAATTGTGTGGGATTTTTTTCAGATGAATGGGAAAGCAGATTCTCTTTTCATCCTATATCTGATTTGCCACCTCCAGAGCCATATGTACCTGTGAACAGAAGTTATCCCAGTAAACTAGCAAGAAATGAAAGTAGAGGTAAGTTTGTTCCACCTCTGCTGTTGGAATTTCTGTGTGTTATCCTAAAAAATGTGGATGGGGAAGAGACTGGATGCTGAGGTTGCAAAACTTCTTAGACTAACAACTTGGTCACCCTACCCCACCATACAGAAAAAGCTAAATGTGGATTTGCAGGCATAAGCCCTCTTAAACCTATATTTGAGGGGTGAATAGTTTGGGGTTTAAATTGGAACATGTATTGTAAGAGACCACCTCTGCCGTTACAGTCTGCTCTTCTGCTACAGGCAGTGAGAACCACAAAATCCTCTGAGAATTCCTCCTTCTTTCCTGTCTAAATTCACGTACAACTCATTTATTTTTGTACCAACATCATCTCTTGAGTTTGGTTATCTTCCCTCCGTGGTGGGTTAAACCCCTGATATTTTTTAAGACAGGAGTCATATCCTCCTCTCAGCTTTTGTTTTGCTGGGCTGATGAAATCAGGATGTACTACATTCTGCTTCCAGGCTCTGTTCCCTGATCATCAGGGTTGCTTCTGTACACATTTCAGTTTGATTTTGTCTTTTCCAATCAATGTTGCGTGCTCTTCAAGTTCAGGTCTCAACTATGACTTCTACAGCAGCATAAATGTTTCCCACCTTTATCAGTAGTATTTTGCCTGATACACCCAGGGATCAATTTACTTCTTTCCCAACCAATGACTTCGGTAGCTCATAGTTATCCTGCAGTCATCTGTAGACTCAGATGTTTCTCTTTCCTGTTTCCAAATCATGAGGGTTTGGTTTGGAGCAGAAATTCCTGTTAGTCTCTGAGCCTTCACTTTGCCCTGTTAGCTTTCATCCTGTTCATACTACTCCACAAAAAAAGCAGTATATGCAAAGTAATATATGTGGGGCTTTTTTATGTTCTTTTCATGAGTTTGCAACAAAAGTCTTTGTATAGGGAAAACCTGAACAGCTTTGCAATGTTACTGTGTCTAGAGCTTGCCCCTTTTGCTGAAATTTGCATGTATTGCAAGAAGCACTGAGAAGGTATGTGTTTGTGTGAAATATTAAGGTTAACGATTTATCGGTCTGCTTAGAGAAGGGGACAAAGGACTAAAATACATATGCTTTTCAGACATTTGGCTATAGCATTAGTTAAAAACTTTCTTTTACACTGCCTGAAGTTCTGATGTTATTTAATAAACTAACTAGACACTCTACAAAGATTTTTAGTAAAATGGCAAGGCAAGAAAATGAGTAGAACTTCACCAGTTGCTGAATGAATGGCTTGGATGTAAACTCCTACTTCAAAAGAAACCAGGAGGAGTAACACAAAAAATGCTCTTTCTCTTTTAGGTGGCTCTGGCCGAAAAGAAAGAGGTGCCCCGCCGCTCCCACCTATACCGAGGTGAAATGGGTTCTAGCCCATCTTTGAGTGGCCTCTGTTTGCAAGTTTCCTTCGAGTTAGCTCTCCTGTCCACATCATTGGAAAATTGTCTGTTTTGCTTTATTTCCAATTTTGGCTTGTCAGCTGGAACAAACTTCTGTCTCTGTTACAGAAGTAATAGATGCAGCTTATGAACTATAGTTGCTCAAAGCTATAAATTTTATTTGCTTATACTGCAGGCTGTCATGAAAGGCATTTTGCGGACCATGCACAACACACGTGCATCATGCTTACCATGTCCAGCCCTGTCCCCTTGAGAGTTCCCTGGGAGATCTGGCTTCGAATTTAATGAAAGCTGGAAAGCTGTTTCATTCACTTTGGGTACAGTGGCTGTATTATTTGATGATAAACTGTAATCTTTTTTCTGTTTAAAAAAACAGTTGTTGGGGAAAACTGTGTAGCCAAGAGTCCCCTGAATCCTTCTTTGCATGCGTAACTTGGCCCATCTGCTTCTGCAAGCCATACACCTACTTCACGGTGACCCAAGAGTTCAGCCTAAACCTTTTCACTTCAGCTTAACCAAGCAAATCTTAATTTAAATGATAGCACATCCTGCCCCAAGGGTGAAGTGTGTCTGGCCTTGTTTTTATCAGCGAAGAATCTTCCACAGAAAAGCACAAGTGAAGAATTCAGCAGCATGAAAGCATCTTCTTTTTTTTTTTTTTTTTAAATCCCTCTTTCTTTGTGTTTTTTTAAAAAATACGCTTTTAGTCACCTAATTCTTTCCTAGCCTGATGTGGACTAACCCAGTCATCTGTGTCCTGGGTTACTGTAATGCCCTCTGCCTGAAACTACATGCAAGAGTCCTCAGAAAGCAGTCTTGGTGCAAGCACAGCGATTCTTGTAGTTGCAGGCTCCTTCTATAAAGCATCGCTAACACCAGTGCTCCCCAGACTGCTTTCCCGTTGTTTCTTTGGTACAATTAAATTATGAATTTTGACTTAAAAAGCTTCCTGGGGCTTAGGCCACAAGTCTCAGAGAGATTGTGTTTGCTTTGTGTTACAGTAGAGCAGCTAAGGTCAAAAATGTGCATAAGTGAAAGCCCTTGGGTGTAGCGAAGGAGGTCTGGGGTTCGTGCCATTAAGTGGGAGCATCAGCTCCAAACTTTGCTGTCTGCACTGGTTCAAGAGAAATGGGAAGATTTGGCTTTCTGAGTTTACCATGAAGCCTGACATTTCAAACTTTGCTGAAAGGAGTCTCCAGAGAGAGCTGCAAGGATTACATTAATAGAAGAGTAAAGTATGCTAACATTGTGACAATTGGTTAATAAGTTTAATGGCTTTTGAATTTTCTGTGTGAGAAAAGAGTTCATTGTATGAGTGTGTTTTACAAATAGATCTAAAAACATCTAAAATGCCTTTGGAAATTAAGAGGAAGATTATATTTCTGGATTTGAAATAATGCTGAATGATAGCTCGTTGTTAATTTGACTTCTGAAAGTTAGTTCTGAAAAGTTTCTCTTCTATCTCCTCAACAGTTTCTGGTTTTGCAGCGTACTCCTTGGGATCCCTACCAAGCCTGTAGCAGCAGCCATGCTTCTCAGGGTGTTGCTCAAAAAAATTTTTTAAAAAAATAGAAAAACTAGTCAGGTAGGTTAAGAAAAATTTTCTCTAGCATGGGAGACATGATCGTAAGTATACTCTGCAGCTGCAGTGAGGTCAGTCCTTGAAAATTTAGGGACTTTAGCTGTGACACGACTGGACCCCACTGAAGTGCTTTTGTGTAGGGCGCTTTGCTCTGTTGGTGGGCACAGAGGTGCAGATCCCCTTTCTGCCTGACAGCCTGGACAGGGGATGACACAGAGATGGTTTTGCCAGATCAGATTTAATTTGGCCTCTTCAGTGTTTGTTTACAAAATCTTGTTAGCTGTGATAGCATTTGATTATGTACCTGTTTTTTACATTTTTATACCTAGTGACCTATTTTAAGTTACTATTTATGGTCTCGAACCTGCAATTAAATGCGCAGGCGCAGGGATGTATCTACATCTAATTGCAGGATCGTGGCTGTAACAGTCTCTTAAACAGATATTAGTGGGACCTCTATGTGACAGGTGCACCTTGGGATCAAACCTAGCACAGTACTGAATTTGTGCATGTATTTTATGAATGTCACCTAAAGTGCCTGTCTCTGTGGGATATTATTTTGTGAATAGAAGTCCAAATAAGATTTTTAGGATAGTAACTTAAAGGATAAATTATTGTATCCTTGTTTTTAAACTGAAGCACTTAAAACTTTCAAAGGAACAACATTTTGTATTTTAAAATACAATATTTTTCAGTACTTTGACCTGCCAAATCCTTATTAATATCCAAATAGCTATACAGCCAGAAAAAAAAGACACCTTCAGAAACTATACCTTTTCTTAACTTACCTGCTTCCAGCATGACTGTTTTACTTTGAGTAAGTCAATAAAAATGCTGCACATTGTTCTGCATGATTCAAAATATCCTATATTTGAGCTTTTGAGTAAGATTTTCTGACCAGAAGTTCTGGACCACTACCAAAAACTTTGCAAACCAGCTTCAGTCTCACTTAAAAATACGCTGTGTAAAAGGCTTTTGGTCAACAAGCCAAGAAATGTGAGCTGCTTGAGTTTTAGCACTTCTTTGTACTATAGAAACCCCTTCAGAATGGATGTTTGGCATACATGTAAAATAGCTTAACAATGCAGAAAGAGTAATTTTTTTCACCTAACAGCTTCACTGTTTGTATCTTTCGCTGTAAAAGTCCCTAGGTATATTCCAGAACAATGCAGCATTTTATTATTCAATATATTTCTTCATATATCAGTGCTTATTCACCATATGATCAGTATTAAAGTATTTATTTCACTATGAAGCGTTAAAAAAAGAAGAATACAAAACAGATTGAATCAATGGTGCCTTATGACTTTTTTAGTCCACTTTTCTGTGTCTCACTAGAAAAATCAGTGGACGTTGCTCTTCCAAGTCCCAATGTAAATAGTGCCGACAGTAGCATTCTGCAGCGTTTGAGCCAAGTCTTGCTGTTGCAATACGCTCGGTCTGCTAACTTCAGAGCAAGTATGCAGAGACTATCGGGTCAGCCTTTAGGTGAGGTATAAGTGGGCACTTGTGTTACTCTCACAGTCAGTTGTCGGTATTGCTCTGGAAATTTGACCCTTTCCCAAAATGAGTGTCTCACGCTGCTGTCCAGACAGCCCAGCTGACTTCAGCGTGGTTGCATAGATCATTAGAGGATTGAGTTTGATTCACTGCTTGCATATAAGATTTACTGGGTTTGTTTCAATGGCATTGTATTATAAACCTTCACACCTCAAACAATCCTTTTGTGTCCTCACTAAGACTCGTGTTGCATGACAACAGCCACAATGTTAATTTTTGTTTAATACAAGCCAGTAAGCAAAATGGGAATAACTTTTGTACCATGTGACAATAGTTTCTGCTCAATATTTTCAGAAGAAAAGCACATGTTATGTCTGTTATGACTTTCTGCGCCAGCCATTAGGAGAAGAGGTCATAGCGATTCATGTTCAGAGTTGTTAGAGGAAACTCAGCTTGCGATTCAGGAAGCATGTATTTCTGTAAATGAACTACTTCTGAAATAAGGTCACCAAGTTCTTGTTCAGAAGCCCGCGCTTCCCAACACTAAAAGAATCATAAAAGTTATTTTTTTAATTTTTTTTTTCTACAAGACTGAACTATTAAAGGAGTTCCTTAAATTGCCACTTAAAAAAATGGATGGTAGTTTCTGCTTGCAGCAACAGCTGTTTACATGGCACTTGTAGAAGTAGGTCTCTGTTGGAGCAGAGGATGAGGGAACTAAACTGCTACCATGCTTCACATATATTGTAACACAACAATTTTCTGTGCAGAATTATGGAAATAGAAAGGGTACTTTTTGCCTTGGAAGCAAAAAAATGGAGTTGAAAGATCAAACTGGGATTATTTCAAGGGGAATGTCAAATGTTAGGAGACCTGAGAGGGCCCCTCAGCCACGGGACATTGGAAAGAAGATTGCTCAGAGAAATAAAAACCAATTGGCTGAATGCTGCTATCAATACTGGAGTACAAATTACAATATCAAATGTGCATATATGGAATACACTTTGTAACAGTGCAAACACTGTTATCTCCTAGTGAAGTGTGAACAATCTGTTATGGCGGTACATTGACTCCATATAACATACACTGTATGAGCTTTAATCCTTCAAATGGTATTCACCAGAAAATAAGAAGAATCTCTTACCTGAGGTAGCCGTAACATTAAGTGTATGTAGTTCACAGAATGGTTCTTTGTGTACGTTGAGAGAAAACAGGAATCTTGTAGTCTGTAACGTGGAAGTGTCTGGGCCATTCAGTTAAAATGTAAACCTGGAGCACCGGCAAAAAGCATCGTGTTGGAGTTAACTGAGCAGAAGCAGAGCACGTGCGTAAGTTCTCAGTAAGCGAGTATGTGGCAGGTAGGTAGGCAGACTAAAAGAAAAACGGAAACTGCATGTCTTAAAAAAGGGAGTAACCCCTCGGTATGTTGCCATTTTGAAGTGTAGTTTGTCTGCAATAAATGCTCTTTAGTGTAAACTAATGCGTGAAAAGGAAAACCTCTAAATCTGGATCTCCAGAGGAGCATGAGACTATGAGAGAGAAACAGAACTTAAAACGTAGGCTGAGCAGGAAGTAATACGTTTTCATCAGATGCTTAAAGTTTGAGCTTTTTATAAAAGATTAATCTAGTTCTGTGAATATTTTTGCTTAATGTTTATTTTGTATGTGATTTTGTTCTCCTTATTTTTCTGTCCTATGCCAAATAAATTTTACTTTTATGTAATTGGTGGTGCAGACTGTTCCATCAAGAACAACCGCGGCTGCTTCCTTGGCACAAACAGAGAGCTTTAGCAGGAGCCTGACAGCGAGCCTGGCGGGAGCCGGGGCAGGTGGTTCTCATCCGCTCCTGCCTGCTGTTGGCTAGCAGCACAGCAGTAGTGTTCAGAGGGCTTTGGGCTGCCATACAGTGATGGTTAGGCACCTGCAGATAAGGAGAAATGGTTAGTTTAGGATAAAGGATGATTGAAAATCCAGGGTTAGTGCTGCTGTACTTGTAGGTGGCTGTTGTGTGGGCGTTGGCTGTTGGCAGAGTAAGCGAGGCACTTGCCATGAGGAGATGACATGGCGAATCAGCCTAGGTAAGCACAGATTTTTTGTTCCTCTTATCTCTACTCACTAGGCAGAAGGCTGCCAGAGAATATTAAACCAATGAAATCTCCCTTTTGACTTTGGAGCCCTGTTCTTGACCCTAGATGTTAACCTTTACAGATAATCTGGACCAGGTTCATCACAGAAAGGCCCTTTTATCAAAGGTCTAAAGGAGGCTTAAATTCAACCTGCACTTCCAGCTTCTCCTCAGAAATTAGAAAAGGTCATTTTAAACGCTGAGGTAAAAAGCTCTGTGCTATAACTCACATATCTTGCAAAGACGTAAGCAGCGGGTTTACTCTTACACAGGTGCTGGAGTCTTTGACATCTATGGGGACCACTCGTTGATACTTTATTCTACAGACTGGGACGGAGACCTTGACTTTCTTAAAAAGCCACAGACACTCATGGCTCAGATGCAGTCTAGAAGCCCACTGGTCTTGGTGCCTGGACAACATAAGGTGCCATGACAGAAGGTGGAAGCTGTGAGTTTGTGAGCTGTAAAGGAGCTGGCTCGGCAAGCTGAGAGATCTTTATTTGCAGATCTTAGTGGCTGTAGCCTTTAACAAGAACTCAGAGGTATGAATCTAATGATCAGCTAATAGGACTGTCTGTCTCATGTTTTACCAAAAGAAGCATGGTTCTTTTCTGGTTTTCAGGAAGTTAAATTATTTGCTTGACTGAGCATGCTGTGACCTACTCGGAATCAGAACATAGTTCTTCCCCGTTTAACTCAGAAGATGCTGTTGCTTTAAAACAAACCCACAGACTACGCTGTAAAGCAGTTCTGACTGCTCCCTGCAGTTGCAGGTAGGCTCACGTGTTGCACGCAGGCACACAAAAACGTCCAACTCCTTTGATCACAGTTCAACAATTTCCAATAACCTTCCTGCCTAGTACACACAGGCTGCACCCTTTTGCCCTCTCACCTAGTCTGACTCCGTTTTGCATTGAAAATAATAAATTTGTCCGAGCCAGTTACTGATTTAGGGGCTAAATATTGGCCCATACAGCTCTGTACAAAAATTAATGTATTATTTAGGTTAACTAACAAAATAAATCAAGAGCCGTCAGGATTTGCTTTTCTCTGGCTAACACTAAGTATAATGAGCAATTCTTAACATCTGTTTCTGCTGTAATTCTTCTGAGAATTGCATGAATACGTGACATGCCATAAGCTTGATTCCAAGTTTCGCTTTCTGTTATGCTCTTAGAAGTTCTATACTTTTTCTCTTATACATAACGAAACTGTGTAGTCTACATTTTCAAAAGAGCTCATAGTTTTCACTTGTTGAATAGGACTCTGTAATCCTCCTAAAAAATTCCGACTTACTTTTCTGAGCTGTGAGGATCTGGTGCATACAGTGGCATGCCAACTGTAGAATCAAATTCTTTTTCGTAAGCAAAAATGTTTCTCCCTATACACATTAACTTCTGTCTACAAACAGAGCTGTGCCTGGGCTCCGCTCCCCCTTTCAATCATATCACAATAAAAATTTTATAGAGCACATGAAGACGTCGGTAACCTTTCCTGTACTGCGTGCGTTGTTACGCCTTTTGGGTATCTGTGCGGCTCAGTGTCCATGTGTTTACACAAATACAGACTGCTCATCAAAAACTTTGGTGAAGAATAAAAGTAAACAGGATGGCAGTTTGTTTCCACACTGTAGATACTGCAGCCACACTGGGAATAAAAAGTGATATGAACAATTTCTGTTTCTACTGTGAGCTAGTAAAAGCTTCTGAGCACACGAATTACAACCACCAACTAATGTAGACACCTCTGAGCAAAATGATTTTTTCACGTTATAGGATGATGTACTTGACTTCATCAATGTAACTTGTCTTTTCTGTAACTCCTGAAAGTATTCCTCTAAGAACTAATTAATGCTACTCTAAGTCTCAGAAGATGTTCATCTGACAGCTCCCTCTCATTGGCTTTCTTGAGCCTGGGAAATCTCCCAATACAAGCTTCATTAGTCCAGTTATTTGCATCCTAGCAATGTCAGAGCACTCTTCTTGTGTAGCAGAGCCATGGTAAGCAGCCCTGCTATCACATTCCAAAATGAGACAAAACTGCTTGTTGTCTTACAGCCCCCAAAGGCTGTAAGGGGGCAGCTTAACGGAAAAGACAATGTTTGTTGTGTAAAACTTTCAGTTTCAACGGTCAATACTCTCTGAGGAAGATTGCGTAGTGGATTCCCTCTGTAATGGACTTTTCAGCTGTTAAAAAAACCAGCCACTGGTTTATTCTGTTCATTTATAGGTAATAGAAACATATTTCTATGTTAAAATTTTGATACCCAAGGATCTTCATTTCAACAGAATTAGGATACAATTATTTCAAAAAGTTACGAATCTGCACACTTTCATTATTTCCTGCATTGGCAATCCAGCTCTTAACCTATCTAAAAATTTCAACAGCAGTCAAGGTACAGAAATAATCCCGAGGAAAAGATGGCTGGCACAAAAATACTCTGACTAAAACACAGAGAATAAATTGGATGGCTGCTATGGCTGCTGGTGTCCATTATCAGTCTGTCTACTGAACAAAAACATAAGTTCAGATAACCACTTCTTCAATCGTAAAACATATATTTATAGCTCAGATATATGACTTTTGAAGAAACTACATTCAAAATGTAAAATAGAAATCTGTCTTGAATGCTGTCTGTATGACATTGCCAAGCTTTCTACTCAATGAAAATAGGGAACTTCTAATTCTCATATTTTTTCCTCTCTGTTTTGGCCATTCTTTTTTTCTTTCTCAGGTAAAAAATTTATTTCTTCAAGTATGGTGGGCTTCCACCTACATAAATACCTTTATCATTTTGAAAATGGGACTGTTTTTGTTATTTAATTTTCTGATAGAATACAGCAGAAATCTCTGCCTTAGCACTTCTCAGGTAAAGGCAGGCAGAGAGGCTGAGAATGTAGAGGCTGCTGGTTGTTGTTCATCCTCCCTTTCACCAAAATAGGATCCGCTGATCCCTCCCTGCAGCTGGGGCAGGGCTTTATTACTCTGCGTTGCCTGCCTTTTGCATTTACCTGTGTGCATAATTGCTCAGTTCCAGGCTTGTATGAACACTATGATAAGGCACATAACCATTCTCCTTCTGAAAATGTTTTTGTGTTCATGCAGCGATAGGTGTTTAGGTAGTTCCTTACCTCACATCCTCCCCAACTTGAATTAAGCATTCATGTATACAGAGCTGTGAAAATGGATCTTTCCTGTCCTGCTCCAATCTAGCAGAAATTTTAGTCATTTCAGAGTTATCGGTGAGCCCCGTGGAGCAGCAGAGCTACCGTGGCTGAAGGCCAATCACTCCCAAGCCCTGAGAGCACAAGGAGGCTGAAGTGCTCAGAGCACTTGTGCAGAGAGCAAGATAAAAGCTGTGGGTGTAAGTCAAGGCTTAAAACTCAGCCTCTGTCATATGTAACACTGATGCTGGAACTAACAAAACTCCTAAGTAATGTTCGTTGCGCTGCACGTCAGAGACTGCAGAACCTGGTAGCACTGCCTGCACAGCAGCCCCTGCTGCAGACTGCTCAAATCCTTCTGTTGAGGGGTTTTTTTTCCCCTCCCTATTTAAAATAGAAACTTTCACTTCTGCTATTTGGCCAGGAGCTTGGGTTACTTACGAAACCCAGGAACCTTTGTTTGAAAACATACAGCTATCTGGTTTTTTCCTCTAAATATAAAGTTTATTCTCCTCAACCGTGCCTGCAGGACTGCTGCTGTGCCTTCACCCTAATGCTGATCAGCTGTGGGGTTGGTGTGTTTGCTTCAGATTACTGCTGATTTATAAACAAAAAAAGAGAATCACCATGTACCCTCCACGCCAGCACCTTCATTCCTCCCTCTCACACACATACTGGCCACTTGTATAGCAGGGGGGGAAATTTTATATCCGTTTTTAGTTGCAAACATTTCTAAAATAAGTTCAAGCATAATCGTGCATTAGAAAATAAGAAACTGTTTATGTTTGTGTTTGGTTTTAACTAAGCAAGTAGGAATAGGTATGGTGCACCTCCAGGCTCAGAACTTCTCTTTGTACTGAGAAAAACTCTGTCTCAGATGCTAGAGAAGCCTTGTGTCCTGTACCTAAACGTTGCATCCAGGCAAACAGAGGCTCAATACATTATGGAAGAGCATGTTAGACAGTCAATTAACAGCAAGAACATTCCCTGCAATTATCACCAGGGAATTTTATTTTAAACACTTATTCCTTTTTTCAACTAGCTTTTATTCCCCCCTCCTTTTCATAAAGGACATTATTTATTTTCTTTATTGAAAGGCTCTGGTTTCCACAGCAGAGGACAGAGTCCAAATGGCAGAGTTTGCCAAGCCCTGCTGAAGCGGATGGGTGAGATGAAGTTCCCCTGAAGCCAGGGCTGTTGCTCACTGACCGCAGTGGGGTGAAGGCATCGCTGCTGAGCAGCGGGCGTGGGTGCAGGGCTGCAAGCGCCAACTCTGTTGCAGAAGCTCATTTCAAAACCACCTTTGCTCACCACATTGGCAGCATGAAGGCAAAGCCCCACGAGCTGATCACCTTGTCTTCCTCTTCCCACTCGCTTTTCTGGCTTCTTCAGGAGCTGCTCGGACATGGCTGCAGAGTGGCTGCGCCCAGGTTGGGTGCAAGGCTGGCCTCTGTCACAGAGGGCACTAGGTGGCACTTTTGGCTGTTTTGCTTAATGCTACGCTGCCAGGGGAGTGTCTTAAACATCAAAGTCAAAACTGCAGGATTATTTCAATTAGAAATGTTTCGCTATTTCAGTGCTTGCGTGATAAGCAATTACTAAGCTGTGGTCCTAGTATTTAACTGTGGACAATTGTGATTATGTGGTTTTGGTTATGAGCACAGAGCAGTGCGTAGTTCATCCTTTTAGGAACACTATGCACAGTTTCACTGTTGGTACAGCAGCGTCTTCACTCCACATGTATACAGCCTGGTCCTCCACGCGGTTACACAACTCTTAGGCAAGTAAAATTCCACTATTGGCATAAAAATGATGCAACAGAATATCATGTTTGACTCTACTCCGCTTCTGAAAACAACATGCTATTAGACCTAAACAGAAAAAGTGTTTAAAAAATGAAGTTTAGCTGCAGCTGGAGAAGGTAAGAATTAAAGCAAAATACCTTTTTTACTGAAAATGTCAAATGGAAGTTACAGATAGTTATAAGAAAGCCACTCAGACAATATTGCAGTCTTAAACCCAGTATTAAAGAGAGGAAAGAAATCCCTTTGTATAGTGAGTCAAAGAAATAAAAAAACACAATCAGTCTGGCAAACCATATGATTTTAAAATACTGGCCATGAATTTAAGTGAAATGCCAAATTGCTGATCATAATAGGAAAAGGAATAAGGAAGAAACAATGTCAAGGAAGAATCTGCGGGTTACAGAGGGAGAAGTATGAAAAAAGTATAGGTATAATGGCTTTATGCATAAGTCAGGAAGAAGAGAGTGTATTAATAAGCTCCTGTGACAAAGTAACTGAAAAGCTTGAATGCTACAGCAGTGTTGAAGAAGAAATAAATGAACAAAATCTACTGGATTTCTGCCAGAGGAGACAATACACTGCAATCAATACCTTTGTTGGGAAGAAACATAATAAGTAGAGAAAGTTTACAGAGATTTGGGTTATGTTCTGAAAATATTTCAATAGCTTCTAATTTTTGAGGCCAAAATTCATTTTGTGGCTTGTTTGTTCGTTTCGGGTGAGTTGTCTATTTGTTTGTTTGGCTTGGTTTCTTTACTAATCAATTGCTTGCTCAATAAGCAACAGGTGCAGCAGATCACACATCAGAAACAGCTTATTTAATCAGTGCAGGTTGCTTTAGCATAATTTTCCTAAGCAAAGCAGCACTTACTAATGTGTGTGTGCTAGTGAGAACTTTGTTTTTTAGGTCAAGAAAGAACTGTGACTTTTATAGTCTGTTCACAATAATTTTACCACCAGTTAGTCATGTAAGTATGTGCAAATGTAAAAAAAAATATTAAGTGTCTACGTATAGAAGATACAGCTTTAACCATAACACGAGGAAAATATACAAGACGTGATTATAATTTTCCAGGTAAAGCATTCAAAACTACCATGTTATAAGTGACTTTGTTTGTGTGATTTTGCATGCTACTTCGTTATACTTCCCCAGTCAGACTGGTTACCTTGTTAACTTATCTTTGAGCATTTGTATTTATTTGACTTCAGAGAACTTTTCTTCTTGTTAAGCTAAACAACAGGTTGATACCCTAACACCAGTGATGGGATTCAGATATCTAGGAGGTCTCTGCAATATTTTGTCTCCCCTGAAAGCAATTTCAGAAAAAAAAAAAGTCTTAGTATTGAAACCAAAGGGGGCTATTGTGAACTTTACTGAACTCAGTGTAATCCAATTTGAACTTTTTGCTTTAGAGACATGAATTTCACCATGCACAATATTTACTCCGCTTGCTTACAATATCAGTCTATTTCAACAAACTTGAATGTATGTAATTATTACTGTAGGTTTAGTTTGACTTTCTGCAAGCTGACTGTATTAGCTTCGTGTGTTTTCTTCTAGCAGATAGAGTATTTTGAAGACTGTAATTGCACCTACAGCTCTGTGACATACCGGTAACACGTGCCTTTGTCTTAGCCACAGAACAAAGTGGAAGTGAGCATGGTACAGTAAACACGGACTTTGCAAAACCAGCTTGAACATACATATTGTCTTACAAACGATACTATGCAAAAAAATACTTTTTAAGTTCTCATAACTAGCAGAGGTAATGAGGGGTAATACTGTGCAATTGTAGACGAATGGATAAGTAATTTTCTTGAGAAGGAAGATGTTTTACAATAGTGTTCCAAGGTAATCAAAGTGAATGTAAACATTCAGTGTGTCCCTCGCCATCTGTGCATCAACAAGCTTCAAGCTTATGGGTAACAGCATCTGGCTAGGCATTCTCCTGGCCTCTGGGTTAGATTGCTCTCAGGGACAAAGATGCTGGATTTTTTATAGTGTTTAAGCCTCAAAGGTTTTGGATGTTCTTTAAGTTAAGTGCTTTCCCTTTGACACCCCACTCCAGAGAAATCCAGAGCCCTGTTGCCTGTCTACAGATTAATTTTCCTCAGGTTTCCCTCATTGCTTAACTGCTTTGTCAAGCATAGCTACGTTGAAAGTTATAGTTTATTTTCCAGTAACCATGTGAGTCAGCGTAAGTGACCAGACACATCTAGATACAGATAAGGGCTTCATGTTCTTCCTAAACATCCTGCGCACAACTGCAAGAGGACATTAGAAATCAACAAACTTTCCACATCCTGAACTGCATTTTTAGATGACCAAAGTTAGACACATGTTTTCAGATGGAGTCAGCTAAGAAGACTTTAGAGGTTGAGCACAGGTCCCTGCCTTGTGCATTGTATCTTAGTCATTAAGCAACAAGCAGTATAAGAATGCTACTTCTTCCAGTGCTAGAGCTACAAGGCCATGTTGTCTGTAGCCATAACTCCAGTTTTCATTAAAAATTTGGCTCATTATCAATAACCAAGGAGCATTGAGTAAGTATTTTTCTTGTAATTGAATACAAGGAGATTACCTAAGAAGTGCTAGTCTCTCCACCCATTGTTGTAATTACTGTGGTGGTAAGATACTTAGATTTTTTCTGTGCTGTTGAAAATGAGGTGCACAGCTGTCTGGAAATCACACTAAGATTCTGCTTGAAGATTTTCAGGCAGATTTCGTCCTGATGCACTTGCCAACATTCTTGCTGTCCATTCATCCTCTGTGTTCTTGTTTCTGACTGTCGTGGTTTGACCCTGGCCCGCAGCCAGGTACCCACACAGCCACTCTCTCA
>NW_009704333.1:0-1362 GCF_000703405.1 Apaloderma vittatum
GGTCCCCCCCCCCCCCGCCCAGAGATCAATCTCTGAACCCCGCTCGCCATGCCGGTCGTGATTTTGGCACAGCGAGGGTGGTGGAGGGGAATAAAAGGGTTTTGGGAGAAATCGGGGCTGGAAAAGCCCCTGCTGCAGGGGGGATGGGAATGTGGGATGCCCAGGGATGCTTTGGGGTGTCCCAGGATACCCCAGGAGGCTGCGGATGGCTCTGGGGTGCTGCAGGATGTCCCAGAATTCTGAGGGACGCCCTGGGATGCAGGATACCCCAGGATGCAGTCGGATACCCAGGGATGCTGCAGGATATTGTGGGGTGCCTCGGGATGCTGCAGGATGCCCAAGGATGCTGTGGGATACCCTAGGATGCTGTGGGATACCTCAGGATGCTGCAGGATACCCCCGGGGGCCGGGGGGTGCTCAGGGGTGCTGCAGGATAACCCAGGGGGCGGGAGGGGGGACCCCGAGGGGAAAAGAAAGATGATGGATACCCCAGGATGCCGTAGGATACTGCGGGATGCCTCGGGATGCTCTGGGATGCAGAATACCCTGGGATACTGTAGGACACCTCAGGAAGCTGCGGGATACCCTGAGATGCTGTGGGATGCTCAGGGATGCTGCAGGATACATCAGGATGCTGAGGGATGTCCCAGGATGCTGGAGAATTCCTCAGGATGCTCCAAGATGCCCTGGGATGCCCCAGGATGCTGCCAGATACCCCAGGATGCAGTAGGATACTGCGGGGTGCCTCGGGATGCTCTGGGATGCAGCACACCCTGGGATACTGCAGGATAGCTCAGGATGCTGCAGGATTCTCTGAGATGCTGTGGGATAATCCGGGATCCTGCTGGATGCTCTGGGATGCAGAATACCCTGGGATACTGCAGGATACCTCAGGAAGCTGTGGGATGCTCAAGGATGTTGAAGGATTTACTCTGGGATGCAGCAAGATACCTCGGGGTGCTGTGGGAGACTCTGGGATGCCCCAGGATGCTCAAGGATGCAGCAGGACACCTCAGGATGCTACGGGATACCCCGGGATGCTGCGGGCTGTGTGCCCTCAGCCCTCAGCCTCCATCCCTGCGGGACTGGGATGGGCCCAGGGTGGGGAGGCATCCTCCCCAGCCCCCGCAGCCTCCTTGTCCTCCATCCCCAAAAGCGATTTGTCCCGGAGTTCTGCGGAGACTCGAGGGGCGAGCGGCGGCGGCCGCGCGCTGCGGCATTTTAAACCGCGTCCCTCATCCGCGCAGATTAATCCATTCTGGCTTCCCGGGAAGCACAGCAGAGCCAGGGCTTTGGGTTCAGTTATTTAATATTTTTTGTAACTTTGCTGGGCTCCCCGAGCTGCCGGGGGTGCCGAGGGGC
>NW_009704334.1:0-2241 GCF_000703405.1 Apaloderma vittatum
GCCCCTCCCCAGCTCCCCCTGGGCTCCCCCGGCCCCGCTGCCCTGTGCCCCCAAGGTAACTGAAAGTCGTAACCGAGAAAACTCTCTAAACCGAGCCGTAGCTGAGAGAGCATTGCCCGGGTCTGGATGCTGGATGAGACTAGCACAGCACATTGAAAAACTGCAGCGTATTTGTGTTGTAACTTAATTAGTATAAGCACACCAGACTTTACGATTACTGGTTAGTGATAACTGTTGTCTCTAGAATTGGTTAATATATTTAAATTAGCGTGGCCTCCTGTGTAAATCAGCATGGGGGCTCCTTGCAGGTGTGGAGGGGCGAGTTTTCTTCGGCCTGAATTGAGTGGGTGGTCACGCTCGATCTCCTGTTGCTGCCTTTACCTTTGGCCGCTTTTCTGTCCTTGTTTACAAACAGCTAGTGATAGTTAGGCACCCCCTAATCTCCAAAGCAATAACTTTTGACGGGAACACTCCTGCTTTGGTCTGGCCCAAAACATCATCAAGGACAAACAGCCTATTGATTCTCTCCAAGTAACAGTCTGCTTATTATCTGTAGGTGCACACTATCTTACTGCCTTTTCTACTAATTGGCTCAAAGATTTGATTGTTGCCTTCCCCATTCTCAACTCAGCATTCTTTGAAGGACTGGTTTACCACTCAAGGCAGTAAGGATTGCTTTGCCATCCTTAAGGCAACATTTCCCCCCTTTGGGGGTTAGGTGAATTATTATTCACCTGAGTCCCATTTTCCTACTTCCTAACTGAGGTGTCTAGAACAACATTTAACACAGCATTGCTGTAGAACAGAACCACCTATAATTATGAATATCACTAGAATCATTACAATTAGCAACTTCGTTATCCACATTGATGCCTCAGGGAACCAGGAAGTCAGCCAATTCCATATTTCTGAAAATCCTGAGGAAGTATCATCTTGTTGGATTTAACGTAGTCCGTGGGTATGCTTCCAAATTTCCTTTAGGCCTGCAGCTATCCTACCAGATTGAGCCACATGTACACAGCAACTTGAATTTACCACTGTGCAGACCCTTCCTTGAGATGCTAATAGCACATCCAGAGCCATTCTCTTTTGTAGGGCACTTTTACCTTTCTGGGATATTTTCTTCTTAAAGCAGTAATAATGTAAAAGGTTTTATTTTCAATATTTTCCATTTCAGCTATTTACAATTGTCTTTTCTAATTCACTAACTCCCAGCCATGGCAAAAACCATCATGCAAAGGAGTGGAAGTTAGTGGGCCTCTTGACTAAAGGAGTTGTGACTTCTTTTAAATCTTGTCATATTTCTCAGTAATAGCTACACTAGGTACTAAAGCACCTAAAGTAAAAGTTCCGTCCTAATTTGGGGGTTAGAGCCTTTCTTGTCTTATTCCTGCATATCTGGTATCACCCTTTTCCTTTTGGCACATTCCAATATCCTGGCATTACTTTTTCTTTCTGTATTTGCCGTGCCCAGTCACAATAAGGATAGTGTCCTACTGATACGCCACCGACAGGTAAAGTCTTATTTGTAGTTACACATTTAACATCTGCTGTCTTGAGATTCTTAACCTCCCATACCTGCAGATTAGTTTCTTCCTTTATAGAAAATTTTGGTTCAATGCACAAAGTACTCCATACTATATTAAAGGGAATTAGTATTCCCAAAATGGGTATTCCTTCTCTGTAATCATAGAATCATAGAATGGCCTAGCCTGGAAGGGACCTTAGAGATCATTTTAATCCAGCCTTCCTGTCGCCAGAGACATCACCTCACGACTAGATCAGGCAACACATGGGGACCGAATGGGAATTGAACCCACGACCTTGACGTTGTTAGTGGAACGCTCAACTGACTGAGCTAACCGGCCCCCCCTTTTCCTGGATTTACATTCAGTTAGTGCAGTTTTTGACAGAAGCGTCTCTCTACCACAAGGTCTGCTCCAAAAAGCCCCCCAGAAGCTTCCTCACGGCATCATTTATAGTGCTAAATCACTTCAAGCACAGCTGCAATTTAGAAATGCAGATATATCAAGTGAACACTGATTAGTGAAACAATGCAGAAGTGAGGCATTGAGGCTAAGAACAATAAATGACATGAAGTTCTTCACTATGAAGACCAAGAACATTGAGAAAAACATTTACTCCTCAAGCTGCCCCCACCCTACGTTGCTATTTATTCCCTTCAGAATCCTTGGGACACCTACTCCATCAGTATTGTCGTGGGTTAGGGCTGGGCCGGCC
>NW_009704335.1:0-3404 GCF_000703405.1 Apaloderma vittatum
TGATCTACCCAAAATCTTCCCCATGGCCTTCTGGCTCTCCTCACCCCAGGAGTGGATGGATCGCTCAAAGAAGCACAGTCCAGGGGAGCTGGATGTCCACTGGATGGGTCTTCTTGAGCGATGAGCACTCATACTGGCATCCCATTGCTGTGAAATCAGAGGATCTTTGTCAGCCTCCCCAGCTCATGACATGTCCATCATGTCTCTGAGGTGTCAGACATCTGGAAGAAGAGAGTGGAGAGAGTGGAGAGTGGAGCAAGCATCTTCTTTACATGCACCTACGTCCTGCCCTGTTGCACCTTGTAGCATCATGACTGCCTGTGGAGATAGATGCTGGCCATCAGCTCGCAGTAAGGTCGAATTAGCTCTTACTTCTGTTAGGTTTATTCATGACTAGTTGCACCAGAACCATTAAAGGGACTTGCAGGTTTACTCAAGGAGCAGAATTACCCTTCCTTACTTCTAAAATCAAAGCAATAATCGACTTTGTTGAGTTTACCAGAGACTGCACAGTCTGACACAAGAGGCCAGAAACCTCACCTTACACCTGGGACAACTCCAAAGGATCTGCCCAACACGATGCCCTTATTTTATCTACTCACCACGTGTATTTTTCCAAGGATGTCTTTACCACATTTGTATGTTACAACATCGTTCTTGGTTGGTCTACAAATTACTCCAGCGAAACTAGGCTTAGTATTTATCCTCACTTTGTCATGGTTATATTGCAATTAGGAATTGCCCGTGCACTTCCTCTCTATCTGAAAACAATTTGAGCAAATAAATGACAGAGTCGATTTACTGTGTCTCTATCACAGTCTCTAACACAGTTGCTGAAACTTTCTTGCATGAAAGGGTAGTTTCTCTATGCCAGCATATCTGCAATGCAACATCCTCATGCCCAGATGGTTTTTCAGATTTAAATTTCGCCTGCTTACCCTTCTGCAAGGCTAAAACTCTTCAGTGGGGCCGAAGCAGGAGATTGTTGTCATAGGGCAGTGTTTGCACCCAGAGCTGAGCGAGGTTTATGGCTAATGAGGGGACCATCAACCACATTTGGAGGATGGACGAGGAGGAGAGAGGACTAAGAGATTAGCTGTGCTTTGAAATGGATGATGAGTTCACTGATCTTCTCAAGATGCTTTGGTCACCTGGGGGCCTCCCATGCTGGGGAAGGGAGCCACATCCCCTCACCTCCTCAGAGACGGCTTTGAAAACCAGTTCAGTTTTTCAGGCAGTCTTTAGGAAAGCTTGCGAAGACCAGTGTTCCCCTGGTTGAACTCTGATTAGATGAGGACTATGATGTGAGTAAGTTCTTTTAGACCAAATAAGGCTAGTGACTTAAAGGGCAAGATCAAGCCCTGAGTGTGTGAAGGACTTTTCAGAGCCTCCCATTCACAGAGCTGATCTTGCATGATCAGGGGTTGAAACGAGGTGAAGACAAAATATCTGTGTATTTCCTGGTAAATGGATGCAGAGACAGATGAAGGAAAAAAAATAATTTACTTTTGAGAAAAAATAGAGATGGCCTTAAGCCTCATCTATCTAAAGACTTACTCTGGACTATGTACTTGACATTAGCGGTTCGTAATTAATTCCCAGAGATGGCCTTAATCCTCATCTATCTAAGGACTTACTCTGGACTACGTACTTGACATTAGCGGTTCGTAATTAATTCCCTGTGTTGATGCTCTTATTCCAGAATCAGACACGCCTTATTTCAAATTAGTTCAATCCACCTGAGACCCCACCACAAAACCAGGTTAAGAAATTAGCACAAATCAGCTGAGTTTTGGTAACTGACTGTATAGGCAGGCAAGCCTATAGAAAATGCAGAGGAATTCAGCTTAAGTTTACATCAGAGACGAGGATAAAGTCACACAGCAATGCCTGCCTCGGAGTGAAAAACACACGTGTGAGTGATAAATGAGTTTCAGCTGATGTATGGTGGTGTCAGAGAAGCACAGAATCACAGAATGCCAGGTTGGAAGGGTCCTCAAGGATCATCGGGTCCAACCTTTCTTGGCAAAAGGATGGTCTAAACAAGATGGCCCAGCACTCTGCCCAGCTGAATCTTAAAAGTGACCAACATTGGCGAATCCACCACTTCCCTGGAGGGCTTGTTCCAGTGGCTGATTGCCCTTGTTGGGAATTTTTTTCCTCTTGTGTCTAACTGGAATCTCATCAGGATTAACTTGTGCCCATTTTCCCTCGTCTTTTCTATGTGACTCCTTGTAAATGAGGGGTCTCCATCTTCTTTGTAGCCACCCTTTAAATACTGTGACATGGTGATAAGGTCTCCCCTAAGCCTTCTTTTCTCAAAGCTGGACAAAACCAGTTCTCTCAGCCTTTCCTTACATGCCAGGCTTCCCAGGCCTTGGATCATCTTTGAGGCCATTCTCCAGCCCATCCACATTTTTCCTTTATAGTGGGAACAAAAACCAAACACAATCTTCCAAGGATGGCCTGTCCAGTGCTGAGTAGAGTGGGATAATGACTTCTTTATCTCTACTGGTGATGCCCTTGTGGATGCAGCCCAACATCCAGTTGGCTTTCTTTGCCACAGCAGCACAGTGTTCACTCATATGAACTTGTCCACCAGCACACCCAGGTCCCTTTCCACAGAGCTGCTGCCCAGCCAGGTAGATCTCAGCCTGTGTTGCACTCCTGGGTTATATTTTCCCAGGTGCAAGACCTTACACTTGTCCTTGCTGAGATTCATAAGGTTCTTATTAGCCCACTCTTCTAGCTTATCCAGTCCTCCTTCAGGATGGCTCTCCCTTCCAAAGCGTCCACTTCAAATACCAGTTTGGTATCATCAGCAAACTTCATCAGGCTGCACTTGATCCATCATCCAGATCACTTAAGAAGATATTAAAGAGCACTGGGCCTGATAATAATCCCTGAGGGAACTCACTTGTGACAGATCACCAGGCTGAAAAGGAACTATTTACCAGCACCCTGTGGGTGCAGCCTGTCAGCCAGCTCCCACCCACCTCATGATCACTAGTCTTACAAGTTTGTCTGGGAGGAGACTACGTCTCATAAGAGGGCCATAGATCTGTTGGAACAAGTTCAGAGGAGGGCCAGAAAGATGGTCCAGGGGCTGGAGCACCTCTGCTATGAGAACAGGCTGAGGGAGCTGAGATTGTTCAGTCTGGAGAAGAGCAGACTCTGGGGGGACCTTATCACTGCCTGCAGTGCCCGAAGGGACCTACAGAAAGGTTGAGGAGGGACTTTTAAAAAAAGTATCAACCAGTAGGACAAGAGGAAATGGATTTAAGTTGAAGGAGAATAGATTTAGATTGGATCTTAAGAAGAAATTCTTCAGCACGAGGGCGGCAAGACTTTGGAATAAATTGCCCAGAGAGGTTGTGGCTGGGCCCTCCCCTGGGGGTTTTAAA
>NW_009704335.1:3514-10343 GCF_000703405.1 Apaloderma vittatum
GCCAAGTTGGACGGAGCCTTGAGTAGCCTGATCTAGTTGAGGGGTGTCCCTGCCCATAACAGGGAGGTTGGACTAGATGATCTCTAAGGTCCCTTCCAACCCAGGCCATTCTATGATTCTATGAACATGGAGAAATCCAGGTAGACAATGTCCACCACTGACCTCACATCAGCTGACCAGGTTCCTTTGTTATAGAAGACAATCGGGTTTGTCAAGCGTGATTTCCCCTTTGGGAATCCATGCTGACTTCTCCCAATCACGTGCTTAATTTGACTTGTCCAGCCCCCAGGAAGAGTCATTCCATAACTTTCTCAGGGACTGAAATAATTAATCTGTAATTCCCCAGATCATCCTTTAAGCCCTTCCTGTAGACGGGGGTGACATTAGAGAGGTTTCCCTGTCCATGACAGGGAGGTTGGACTAGATGACCTCTAAGGTCCCTTCCAGCCTAGGCCATTCTATGAATGAATGAATGAATAATCAGCCTTCTTCCAGCCTTCTGGGATGTCTCTCGGTCTCTGGGGCTTGTCAAAAATCATGGAGAGCAGCCTCACAACAACATCAGCCATCACCCTCGGATGGGTAACGTCCAGGCCCATCAATTTGTAAGAGTCAAGCTCCTGCAACAGGTCACATATCATCTCTTCCTTCACTGCTGGTGGCTCTGTGTTTGTGTTAATGTGAATTTTTGTTCCCACCAGTGCTGGTAAAGACAGAGGTAAAGGAAGTGTTGAGAACCTCTGCCTTTTCAGCATCGTTGGTGACTCAGTATTTCAAGTTGCAGCGATGTGATGTAGTGTAAGAGCCCCCAGCACCACTGGGGAATAGCTCTCCTATACTCTAAACTCTCTTCCTGCTGTAATCAGAGTGATTTTATTTTCCCCCGAAAATAGATCTGCAGAGAAAATTTCATAGATCAATGGCGTGACTAGGAGAAAGGGTTGAGAGAGCTCCATTCTGAGTGTAGTGCTGCAAATTCTTTTACCACTTGGTGTGCAAGTTAACGAATCGCTCATTTAGTGTTTCTGTACTTTTGCTGGGTTTTTGTAATTTTTTTTTCTCGACTTGAAACAAGCGTGAAATTTCATGGCAAGTGCCACAAACAAAAGCTTATCCTAAGAACCAGTCTAGTTGGAAAATGAAAAAAAGAAAAAAAAGAAAAAGAAACAAAACGGGGAGTCTATTTAGTAGCGATGTTGTGCGACTGTTAGGAGGTGCCTGAGCAAAGGATCCTGGGGAATTTAAGCTCTGGTGGGGATAGTCCGTATTTGGGGACTTGTTTGGGTCATTGCTACTTCATCTGCGATGTGTCGGCATCATTCCAGAAAAACAGAGCATCAGGTGTACGTGGCTCATGTCCCAGGGGTACTGCACATTTTCTTGGGAATATTTAGCTTGCAGAACCAGACAGGACAATGCTGAACCTCTTATTTCTCTGATCTTGTATCAGATGCTGTGTTGGTGGGTGAGGCAGCAGCTTGGACCTTGGCAGAGACACCCTCTCTGTTGTCTCCATCGTCTGTCGCAGGAGGTTGCCACACCACCACGGGGAGCGGGGCTTCCCTTTCATGGTGTTTTCTTCAGCTTGATGGGATTGCAAAGTTGTTTGTTGGAAAAAGGCCCCACTGGCATGAATTAAACAAATTCCTGCCTGAGTGCAGGAAGCAGCCTTTTGAACTGTCCCAAAGGAGGCTGCAAGAAGAGTCTCTGATTTATTCATGGAGAAAGAAGAGGTCCTGTCAGTAATTAATCTGGAGTGATGCGCTCGTGCACAGAACGCCCTGCCCTGCCACAGAGGTTTCTGGCTCCAGAGTTGTGTAAAGAAAAATCATTCTGTTATCGGAAAAACGTAGGGGGTGGAAAAAAAAAGAGGTGAAAATTTCTGTGAGAGTGGGACCGTGGGGCAACGATGATAGGAAGACAAGCAGACATAAAGCAACCCGTCTCTGGTTTTGGGCCTGGCAACAAGTGATCTTCCTAAATTATTGGGACTTGCTTTTGTTTCCAGGAAACTTCTGCAAGCTCTCCAGACAGCATAAAATGTGGTTTCCGTGTTGTAACAGCCTTTTGAGGTATTTCACTTTGCCGCCCTGAGGTGCTCCATGAACCAGATGCTCTCTTCTAGTCCTGTGGTCTTCAAACCTCCTGGCTTAGACGTCCTTCAGACCTCTTGGCCTCTAAAGACCATGGCAGAAAACCAGCAAGGAGTCAAGCATTGAACCCCAGCAGTCACTTGACTGAGGTGTATCAGACCTGAGTCTTAAAAGTGTCTGAAAGTGGCTTGAGTGATCAACTGCTCCATTATTTCAGTGAGTCTTCTGCAGACTATGGCTGTACGGATGAATTGGGCAGTGCCAGGACATGATTCGGGGCCAATAGCATTGGCCCAAGGGGTTCCTAGTTGCACTTTTGGAGTTAGCACAGGGCAAGGATAGAGATGGAATGGAAATTTAAAGGTGGAGGATCAGAGGAAAGTGTTTCTTCATGGTTTGAAATGACACCCAGGTTTTGCTCTAAACAAAGAAGGAGCTGGGTCTCTTTATCCTGGAGAAGAGGAGGCTCATAAATGTTTATAAATATGTCAAGGGGGAGTGTCAGGAGGACGGAGCCAGACTCTTTTCAGTGATGTCCAATGACAGGACAAGGGGCAATGGGTACAAGCTGGAACATAGGAGGTTCCACAAAAATATTAGAAAAAACTTTTTCACTGTGAGGATGCCGGAGCCCTGGCCCAGGCTGCCCAGGGAGGGTGTGGAGTCTCCTCTGGAGACGTTCAAAACCCGCCTGGATGTGTTCCTGTGTGACCTACTGTAGGTGATGCTGCTCTGGCAGGGAGGCTGGACTAGATGATTTTTTTAGGTCCCTTCCAACCCCTGACATTCTGTGATTCTGTGAAATGGCTGGAGCTGTGGCACACGGGGAGCTCTGGGGCAGGGGGAAGGCACCAGGATTAGTGAAATGCAAAAATATATGTTGTCGGGGAGGGGAAACTCTCTGTAAGATCATCTATCTCCTGTTGCCATGATGTGACTGACCAAGACAGCTCAGCTCCCCGGGGAGGCTGATGCTAACAAGCCCTGGGGTGAAGTTCTCAAGTGCAGCAAGGTTAGACCTTTTGCACAGCTGCCCTTCGGCTGTGGGGTTCAATCCTCAAGAGATTAGGATGACCAGAGATCTTTGTCAGTTTTGGAGCAGATGATGGTGAGGCCCATCTCTTCACATTAGCTTCCTCTTGATGTGTTCCCTCAGGGAACGATTATGGTGATGATGCTAATGTGAAGCCAGGCATTCTCAGTCAGGTCTGCAGCAAGAAGAGGAGCCATGCTCGCTGAATGAAGGGGCAGTGGTTTGAGGACAGAGCATGCCGAGGTGGTGGGGAGGCCACAGCTCTTCTCCCAGGAGCCACGCAGCAAATGTAGCTTGCTGGGATGGAAACCCACCTCTCACAGATGCTCTTCAGACAGGACTATCCATTCTAGCATCTCTTCGTGTGAGCTCTCACAAGCAGAGTTGCATATGTCGGTCTCTTGCCTGATTCTGATGGCTTCTGAAAAGCTCATCCCTCATATAATTTTGGCTAAGCAGGCATATAAACAAGTATCCCCACGAAAAATAAATAGCTAAACATAGTGGTGGATTTACATTTGTGATCAAGGTGGGGCACCCAGCTCCCTGTTTCCTGTGGAGCTCATGGGCAGCAGAATATCAAGGGATGCTTCTTCACCTCATCTCCTCCCACGGCAAAACCAAGGCTCGTGAGCAGTTGAGCTGCTGCTGTCTGTTCCCATTGCATCTCTCAAAGTGCCTTTGCAGCCCTCCAGGTGAGCCAAGAGGATGGGTGGGGGACAGGAGGGGATGGAAAAGAGGAGTAACGCAATCCTTTAAGACAGTGAAAACGGAACAGGAGCCTTGGGAGTGGTGCTTGGGGATGCCTTGGCTGGAGGAAAACAAGGCACTCAGGGCATGACACAAGTAGGTCATTCTGCCTCCCAGTCTTCACATCGTTTTGGGAGGTGGAGCGGAGAGACAAGGAATCATCTAGCTTCTCCTGCCCCCAAGGCTTGTGGAGATGCCACCTTCATCTGCTCTTGCTAGCGTGCATAGACCAAGGGCCACTGCCTGGCTTGCCCTGAGCACCAGCATGGCAAAAGGCTTAATTCTTCGAAAATGAAATGGTTTCGTCTCTAAACACATCCTTTTTGGGGCAGCCAGGAGAGAACACAGCTCTCCAGCCTCGGGCAGGCAAAAAGCCTTAGGACGCCTCCTCCTTTTACAACTTGACTTCCTCTGTGCTCCACATGGACTGTTACACCTTCCTTTTTCATCATTTTCGTATTTGTAATATTTTTCCATATTTTCCATATTTTTCATATGTTTCATATTTTTCCTATATTTCATACTTTTCATATTTTTCCTATTTTTCTCTTTCCATTTGCAAATGATTGCTGGCTTGACCAGAGGTTAGTAACACCTGCCTGGTTTGGCTTTCTCTCACCTGCCCCTGTGAGCTGTTCATGCTTCGCAGCCATGTTGCAAGGAACCAACCTTGATGGGCCGGAGAGCCTTACTTCTTGGTCTGCCTTCATGCTCAGCTGTTGTCTAATTCCCTGTGAGAAGCAACTTTGTGGAATTTGTCTGCATTTTGTCTTTGCTATCAGACTTCTCTCTTTCCAAACAAGGCTGCCTTCCCATTGCTTTGCAAGTGATTCCTTGAGCCCATGTTCCTCTTTTGGCTTTGGACAACATGGGTTTGACTGCAGTCCATGGACACAACCTTCTCTACAGGCATTTCACAGAGTCATGGGCTACTTCAGGTTGCAAGTTACATTGGTAGATTGTCTAATCAACTGCCCTATTTTTAATTCGGGTCTCAAATCGCCAAATAGAAGTTATCACTGACATCACTCTTCATCACTTCTTGTACAATTTTGTCCCCAACAATGCAGTGATAAAAATATATTATTTTTTTCCTATGTATTGTTCACCTCTGCAGTTGGCCTTTGTTTTTTCTTCCCATGTCTGTATGGGGGCTCTTCTCCCTGCCAAGCCTGTGCTCCTGGCTCCCTTAATCTCTCCATGCCGCCTGTTCACATTCCCTTTCTGGATGATGAGTTGTTTGCTTGTTAATTAGTCTTCCCCATGCTGCAGTTCTGGCGATGCTGCCTCCTACCACCGTGTTTCGTGTACTGCCTGCTGGAATACAGTATGAAGGGACTCCACATTCGCAAAACTAAACAGACTGTTTAATAAATGGACTATTTATAGAAATGCTGAAGCCTGGGAGGCAGCACCAAAGCCTGAGTATCCACTTAACCTTTGCATCCTGCTTGACATGATGTCTGCTACAACCATTGTAATTCCCCCTCCTATCTGGTCAGCCTCGCAGTCCAAAGCACCACCACATTTATTTTGCTAACATCTGAACAGTTTGCATCCTTAATGTATTTATTCCTGACGTTTAGGGACTTACTGATGGTGGGACCTCAATGATGCTGGCCATTGCTACATCTTCCCACCCAAGGAGTGCTTTGGGACACAAACACCTTCAGTGTGCAAACAGTTAATTAATTTTGTGCCGTGCTTAATTCAACCCAGTGGGAAGTTTGACAGAACTGCATCTTTTGTGATGGTTTAACCTGTTCTCCCCAGGTCATCCCCTTGTTTGTGTCTCTCTGGTGACACATCTCACCATGGAGGATCCCAAGGCAGGCAGGAATAGCAAAATTTCCCCATGGGGCTCTCGGGCTGTGCCTCTGGCCTTCGGTCACACATTTGTGCACGATGCTATGGGTTTATTTAATCCGGCTCACTGAATAAATGCCAGGGAGATCCCTCTGTACTAAAAGGCTCCGTAATTTATCAGGTTAAATCACAATGGGATCCTAACTGCTGAATCAGCAAAATTCAGCCTGGAAGTCAATGCAGGACTTGTAATGTGGTTAGAGCAGGGAGCATCAACAAGATCAGTTGTTTCTCCACTGAAGGGACAAAATGTTTTTAGTTTTTCTCTAAAGGCAGCTGGAAATTTGGTCCCCAAGAGGATAACTTGATCACCAAGGGGAGAAGATCTGTGGATTTAGAGTTAATGAAGGGAGAAGAAAGTGTTTTGAACCAAGGAGTAGCAAAGAATGGATGGCACCTGGAGCAATTTGACTGCATATCGTATCAGAAAGGTGGCTTTGGGACTTTGCACAGTGGTGTGATCACCCCTGGGATATCCCTTCTGTCCTTCATAGACTGTGGCCATTCATATCCTGAAACTCCAACCTGTGGGAGAATACTCAGCAAGGCGGACTTCAGACTGCTGGTTTTGGGATCAAAGAGATTTGTTTCAGATATTAAGAGCCGTGTGCCAAGTTAAAACTTCCCTTCCTAGTCGGTCTCAATGAAAACAGGACATATTTGTGGATGTCAATCAACCACTGGCCAATTTCACTGACTAGTATCCTGTCCAAATTCACTCTTTTGTTAAGTAATGTATCACACCTTTAGGAGAGTGTCCAGACAACCCAAATGAGCTGTATTAACCAACTGCTGATAACACCATGCTATTCATAGAAAGAGGGAGCCTGAGGAAATCCAGGCAGGACTTTCCCGTTCTCAAGTTTCTCAGAGCAGTGTTTCCTCGGTCATGGCATGTGGTGCTGAAAATGTGATCCTAACTGGATACTTGTAGATCTGATGACACCATTGTTTTCCAGAGGGTAAGCCATCTCCTCCATGCAGCTACCCCTGCTTAGTCCTACCTATGCCATCAGCTAGTCCAAAGTCTGGATTGGACACCGTCAGCAAGTTTGGTGACGACACGAAACTGGGAGGAGTGGCTGAC